>NW_027670302.1:30000-170962 GCF_964188305.1 Podarcis bocagei | reverse complement strand
TTTTTTTGCAAAGCTCACGAAGTTTGGCAGCCATGAGTATGGACCAGCAGATAGCTGAGCTACGCGACGCAGTCTCCCAGCTTACCACTGCGGTAACGATCTCCCAGAAGAGGGGGGAAGAGGCGGAAAAGCGGTGCCAAGATCTGCAAGCCAGGTGGGATCATGCATGCCAAGTGGGGTTCCTGGGGACCAAAGCTGCTGGAGTAGCACTGGGCAGAAGAGGGGGCAACTTAGTAGCCCACTTCGATGGGAACCTGCAGCAATACCCCAGTTTTAAGGCAGACGTAGAATATGCGTTGCATTTGCTTCGCGACGACTTTAAAGATGAAGAGGAAAAAGTGGGTTTCATTGTGTCCCACTTGCATGGGGAAGCGAGGGCTTGGCTGCGCAATCTGTGGCGCGAGGATTGCCCTGCTCGAAGGGACTCTGATGAATTTATCAAATGCATGGACGCTTGTTTCCAGTCTAGTGTGGATGTGGATGTGGCACGCCAGCAGCTCCATGGTTTAAGGCAAGGCAAGGCTTCCGTGCGTCAGTACCATGCTCGCTTTTTCGCCTTGCTGAATGTGCTGCGATGGGAGAAAGATTCTCTGGCTGTCAGAGACTTATTTTGGGAGGGGCTCTCTGGCCCGGTGAAGGACGAATTGGCTAGGGGGGACAGACCTAAAACCCTGGCAGACGTGGTGCAGCGTGCGCTTGCCATTGGAGTGCGCCAGGAAGAACGCCCTTGGCGCAATGAGGGGGGTAGCCAGCTTCACGCACCGTCGAGAGTGCCTCCTTTGTTTCCCAGAGATCCAGGACGTCCGCGTCTCTCCCCTCAGCTGCAGCCAGGGGAGGAGCCTATGGAACTGGGGAGTGCAAAGGCTCAGTCAGTGGCCGGAGCCCCAGCGTCCGGAACAGTCAAGAAGAAGCCTCCTAGAGGGAACAGGAAGTGTTACATCTGTGACAGTGCAACGCACATGGCCAAAGAGTGTCCCCAGAGGCTCCGGCAGCACACTGCAGCCTTGGCGACAGTAAATGCAGCAGCACAACATGAAGAGCTGTATCAGGGAAACGACAATGCCTGGCTGGAATCAGCAATGTTGGGGCACAGCCAGGCAAGTCCATAGAGCAGTCCCCAGCGCCTTTGCAGCCTACAGACCCCCTGCCACCCAAACCTGTAGTGCAGCTCACTGCAACACTCCAGCTACCTAATGGACGCACCCTGGAAGTCCCCATCACAATTGACAGTGGGAGCAACGCAGACTTCGTGGGGGTGCAGTTCGTCAAGCAGCATCGCATAGAGCTCCTACCAGCCACGCTGCCATTGAACGTCGTCACAGTGGATGGCAGGAAGCTGCTGGGGGGGCAAGTGGTACAACAGACGCCGCCCATGGTGATGCAGATTGGCAATCACCGAGAAGTCATCAGTTTCAACGTCACCCGCCTTTCAGACACGCCTATAGTGTTATGCATGAGTTGGCTGGATAGGCACAGGCCGACCATGGCGTGGTACCAGCGACAGCTCACCTTCGGCTCGTCCTATTGCGCGCAGCATTGCATCCAGACCGGTCAGGAGGAGGAGGGCCAAGAGGAGGGGCAGCAGCTACGTCTCAGCATGGCGCAAGCAGTACCCCTCAAGTACAAGGGGTTTTTGGAGGTTTTCTGCGAGAAGGAGGCTGACCAGTTGCCACCTCACCGGCCCTACGATTGCGCTATTGACCTCTTGCCAGGGACAACGCTGCCGCCTGTGAGGCTGTATTCCATGTCCGAGGAGGAGCTGCAGGAGCTCCGGGAATTCATAGATCACAATCTACAGCGGGGATTCATCCGAGAATCGAAGGCTGTAGGGGGCAGTCCTGTGTTTTTTGTGAAGAAGAAAAACACACCCCAAAAGAGACTGATCGTAGACTTCAGATTCATAAACTCAAAGACAAAGCCCGCGGCCTTTCCCATGCCCAAGATCGACGACCTGCTCGCGACGGTGCGGAAAGGGAAGATCTTCACCAAGTTGGATCTCCGCGGAGCTTACAATCTCATACGCGTGCGAGAGGGTGATGAGTGGAAGACGGCCATGTTCACGCCGTTGGGCACCTACGAATACAGAGTTATGCCGTTTGGTCTCCAAAATGGCTCCCACTTTTTCCAAGCTTTTATGCATCATGTGCTAGCGGGACTCCTCTACAAGAAGTGCGTATGTTTCCTCGACGACATTCTGATCTTCTCAGAATCGCCGGAGGCTCACGAGAGCGACGTGAAGGAGGTCCTGCAGAGGCTACGGGAGCACAGGCTCTACGCCAAGTTGGAGAAGTGCCAATTCGACGTGACGGAGGTGGATTTTCTGGGCTATAGGCTGTCCGACAGGGGACTAGCCATGGACAGTGCCAAGGTCCGCGCGGTGTTGGACTGGAAGAGCCCGCGAAATCGGAAAGAGGTCCAGAGGTTCATCGGCTTCGCCAACTTTTACCGCAAGTTCATCAGGGGTTTCGCCAAGGAGACGGCAGCTATCACGGACACTCTCAGCTCCAAGAAGAAGAAGTTCACCTGGACGGACCAAGCGGAGCAGTCCTTCAGGAGACTTAAGAGTCTCTTTGCGTCCGAAGAACAGCTGCTACACGTGAATCCTGGCAGGCCCATGAGGGTGGAGACTGACGCATCTGACAGAGCGGTGGGGGCCGTCCTCTTACAGGAAGACCCGCAGGGAAACTGGAGGCCCTGTGCTTTCTACTCCAGAAAGCTCAGCAAGTCGGAGCAGAACTACACCATTTGGGACAGGGAGTTGCTGGCCATACACGCAGCTTTCAAGGCGTGGAGGCACTTTCTCATCGGAGCCAAGCACACCGTGCAGGTCCGCACGGACCACAAGAACCTAGAGTACTGGCGCACGGCGAAGCTACAGAGCCAGAGGCACATACGCTGGGCGGAGTTCTTTGCGGATTTCGATTTCAGGATAGAGTACATCCCAGGCGACAACAATGTCATAGCAGATGCGCTCTCCAGGAAACCGCAGTATCTCGAGGCAGCGGCACCGGTGGCAGCCAAGCACATTTTTGCACCGCAGGCGTGGGCGTGCGCTTCAGCCGCCGTGGACCTGGAGGCGGTGCGTCACGCGTTGCAGGCGGATCCGTTCGCACAGTCCAAGATGGAAGAGGTGCGGAGGGGCACAGCGAAGGACGACGAGTTCCAGATACGCGACGGCCTGCTGACCCGTAAAGGTGCTCTCTACATTCCGGGAGACGATCTCCGCGCGAAAGTTCTGCAGCAGTTGCACGACGCACCCAGCGCTGGCCACTCCGGCAAGGAAAAGACGACAGAATTAGTGGCCAGAGACTTTTGGTGGCCCCAGATGCGAGGGGAGGTCGCGGAGTACGTCGCCAGGTGTGACACGTGCCAAAGGTCCAAGCCAGTGCACCAGAAGCCAGCGGGACTGCTGGAACCGCTGGAAACGCCACTGCAACCGTGGGAGAGGGTGGCGCTGGACTTTGTCACTGATCTGCCCAGTTCGCGAGGCAAGACGGCGGTGCTTGTGGTTGTAGACCTGTTCACCAAGATGGCGCATTTCATTCCTTGCGCGAAGGTGGCGACAGCGGAGCAGACAGCCAAACTGTTCATCGACCACGTGTTCAAGGTGCATGGGTTGCCACGGTCCATTCTGTCCGACAGGGGGCGCCAGTTTGTGTCCAGTTTCTGGCGGAAGCTCCTAGGGATCCTGCACGTCAAAATCAACCTGTCGTCGGCGAGACATCCGCAGACCAACGGCCAAGCAGAGAGGGTCAACGCGATCATGCAGCAGTACCTGAGATGTTACGCCAATCAGCGACCCGCGGCTTGGGTGGATTACCTACCGATGGCTGAGTTTGCCTACAACAACACGAAGCACGCGTCTACGGGGGTGACGCCGTTCTTTGCTAACAATGGAAGGCATCCCAGAACCTTCCCGGGGCTCGTAACGACGGGGGAGGGGGAGCCACAGGAAGCCGACCATTTCGCAGCAGAATTGCAAGAGGTGCACGACGAGCTACGGAGACATTTAGAGCTAGCTAAACAAGCCTATAAGGTGCAGGCGGACAAACACAGGAGGGAGGGGGAAGACATCCAGGTGGGAGACTGGGTATGGTTAGCGGCCCAAGCGGTGCCGGCCAAGTCGTTAGCTAAAAAGAAGCTAGGACACAGGCAACTAGGGCCGTACCAAGTTGAGGCCAGGATCAATCCCGTAGCGTTTCGATTGGCCCTCCCCGAGGGTTCCAGAATGCACCCGGTCTTTCATAGGTCGATGCTCACCCCCTACAAGGCCCCACACAGATTTCAGGAGTCAGGGACGGCACCAGAACCAAGCAGGGAGTCGCCCAAGAGGGGGGGGTCACCTAAGGACGAACCAGTCAACGAGGTCACAGAGATTCTGGACTCAAGATGGGGGGAAGAGGGAGTAGAATATTTTCTCGCCAGGGAGGGCGCCCCGGCCAGCACCAACAGTTGGGTGCCAGACTACGCTTTGGACGAACCCCTCCTCAAGGACGAGTTCCATGCCCTTTTCCCACACAGGCCCATGCCAGCACAGTTTTTCGACGATTGGCTTTTTACGCCCACACTTTCCGCCAGCACCTTCCGAGGGTTCTCCTCCGCAGAGGAGACGACGCCAGAGTCGAGCCCTCCAAGGGGATCGTGTTCGGGGGTGGACACCGACCCTTCTTACTGGTGGGACGACCAACCAGAAGAGGACTGGCGCATGAGGTGGCGGGTGGGTCCTTGGCAAGCAGACCCCACCCAGGCAACAGGGGGAGGGGAGGACGTGAACATGTTGGGAGAGGACAATGGGTTCGAGTACACAAACAATGAACTGGAAGCAGAGGAGATCGACGTCGACGACCTGTGTCCGGCAGCGACCTCCGCAACGACGGAGCCCCAGGAACCTGCGCCCGAGCAGCGGGAGGGGGGAAGGGGGGGCTTCGAGGGGGGGATGGATGTCAGGGGTTCAGAGACAGAGGCACAGGTGAGGGAGGAGACGGAGAGCGACGAGGAAGAATCTCAGGACAGTGAGGAAGAGGATGACAATGACTTGAGATCTTCCATGAGTCTCTCAAGTGAATCGGAGGATTCTCAGGAGGGGGCGCCCCTAGTCAGGACAAGGGGGGTCACAGGGGGGACCTGCCAGGAGCAGGGAAGCAGCAGGGAAACCCCGAGCGGGAGTGGGAGATCGGGGCCGGCTTCCCAGCAGGAACGAAGGGAAGAGAGGGGGGTTCCCAGTGTTACACACGGAGCGGAGCAGGAAAGAGACAGGGGAAGGAGATCTGGGGAGAACGTCCTGCCGGAAGAGGGGGAGAGTAGTACAGGGAGTAGTGTCAGTGTCAAAAGGAAGGTCAGGGGTAGCGAGCGCGCGCCAAGTTCAAATGTGGAGGCGCGCGGAAATGGAGAAAGCCCGGAGGAGGAGCCCAGCCCCAAAGCACGAAGGAGGGGGGAACAGGCATCTCAGGAATCCGCTTCGGGAGAGAGCAGGAGGGAAGGAACCCAGGGGGGCAGAAAGACCCTGCGGAAAAGGAAAGACAGGAAGCGGTGGTCTAGCACAAGCCTCATAAGTTGGTGCAGGGGCGGGACCGAGTCAGAGGGGACTTCAAATGTCTGACGTTAGACACTCGGCGCTGCACGCCTCGGTTGTGGAACCAATAACGAACTGCAATAAACATCCTTGTATATAAGAAGAGCTTGGCGTTGGTCTTTTGTGAGCTGAGACCAGAGGCAGCCCGTGACAGTAAGTCCCCTCTCTAACTACGCAAAAAATTTTTTTTGCAAAGCTCACGAAGTTTGGCAGCCATGAGTATGGACCAGCAGATAGCTGAGCTACGCAACGCAGTCTCCCAGCTTACCACTGCGGTAACGATCTCCCAGAAGAGGGGGGAAGAGGCGGAAAAGCGGTGCCAAGATCTGCAAGCCAGGTGGGATCATGCATGCCAAGTGGGGTTCCTGGGGACCAAAGCTGCTGGAGTAGCACTGGGCAGAAGAGGGGGCAACTTAGTAGCCCACTTCGATGGGAACCTGCAGCAATACCCCAGTTTTAAGGCAGACGTAGAATATGCGTTGCATTTGCTTCGCGACGACTTTAAAGATGAAGAGGAAAAAGTGGGTTTCATTGTGTCCCACTTGCATGGGGAAGCGAGGGCTTGGCTGCGCAATCTGTGGCGCGAGGATTGCCCTGCTCGAAGGGACTCTGATGAATTTATCAAATGCATGGACGCTTGTTTCCAGTCTAGTGTGGATGTGGATGTGGCACGCCAGCAGCTCCATGGTTTAAGGCAAGGCAAGGCTTCCGTGCGTCAGTACCATGCTCGCTTTTTCGCCTTGCTGAATGTGCTGCGATGGGAGAAAGATTCTCTGGCTGTCAGAGACTTATTTTGGGAGGGGCTCTCTGGCCCGGTGAAGGACGAATTGGCTAGGGGGGACAGACCTAAAACCCTGGCAGACGTGGTGCAGCGTGCGCTTGCCATTGGAGTGCGCCAGGAAGAACGCCCTTGGCGCAATGAGGGGGGTAGCCAGCTTCACGCACCGTCGAGAGTGCCTCCTTTGTTTCCCAGAGATCCAGGACGTCCGCGTCTCTCCCCTCAGCTGCAGCCAGGGGAGGAGCCTATGGAACTGGGGAGTGCAAAGGCTCAGTCAGTGGCCGGAGCCCCAGCGTCCGGAACAGTCAAGAAGAAGCCTCCTAGAGGGAACAGGAAGTGTTACGTCTGTGACAGTGCAACGCACATGGCCAAAGAGTGTCCCCAGAGGCTCCGGCAGCACACTGCAGCCTTGGCGACAGTAAATGCAGCAGCACAACATGAAGAGCTGTATCAGGGAAACGACAATGCCTGGCTGGAATCAGCAATGTTGGGGCACAGCCAGGCAAGTCCATAGAGCAGTCCCCAGCGCCTTTGCAGCCTACAGACCCCCTGCCACCCAAACCTGTAGTGCAGCTCACTGCAACACTCCAGCTACCTAATGGACGCACCCTGGAAGTCCCCATCACAATTGACAGTGGGAGCAACGCAGACTTCGTGGGGGTGCAGTTCGTCAAGCAGCATCGCATAGAGCTCCTACCAGCCACGCTGCCATTGAACGTCGTCACAGTGGATGGCAGGAAGCTGCTGGGGGGGCAAGTGGTACAACAGACGCCGCCCATGGTGATGCAGATTGGCAATCACCGAGAAGTCATCAGTTTCAACGTCACCCGCCTTTCAGACACGCCTATAGTGTTATGCATGAGTTGGCTGGATAGGCACAGGCCGACCATGGCGTGGTACCAGCGACAGCTCACCTTCGGCTCGTCCTATTGTGCGCAGCATTGCATCCAGACCGGTCAGGAGGAGGAGGGCCAAGAGGAGGGGCAGCAGCTACGTCTCAGCATGGCGCAAGCAGTACCCCTCAAGTACAAGGGGTTTTTGGAGGTTTTCTGCGAGAAGGAGGCTGACCAGTTGCCACCTCACCGGCCCTACGATTGCGCTATTGACCTCTTGCCAGGGACAACGCTGCCGCCTGTGAGGCTGTATTCCATGTCCGAGGAGGAGCTGCAGGAGCTCCGGGAATTCATAGATCACAATCTACAGCGGGGATTCATCCGAGAATCGAAGGCTGTAGGGGGCAGTCCTGTGTTTTTTGTGAAGAAGAAAAACACACCCCAAAATCGTGTTATTTGGAGTTAATGCATATTTACCCAGAAATCGCAGTGTATGTAATGAGACCAAAATAACAAAACGACATATTTCCGCTTCCATATGAGTAGAAAGAAGACGAATAAGCTTCGATTGGGCTTATTTCAATTCATAGAATCATAGAGTTGAAATTAGCGTGGTGTTTTTTGGGTGTGTACCAGAATCACACAACCAAAGCAAAAAGGTCTTTTGGCTAACATCTGCATAAAAGAATAATATTGGATTTCGCTTTTTAAAAAGTAGTGTTCTTTGATGTTAATGCACACGATTTTGAAATAAGCGAAATCCAAGATTCTTCTTTCTATGTAGATGGAAACCAAAACAACCTGTTTTGCGTTGTTTATGCTTATGACACTTTGCTTTGCAGCTTGTGGGTGAATGAACAACGAAAGAGCAATCCAAGCTTATTCGTCCTCTTTCTATTGAGATTAACTAAAACAACTATGCTGGATTTGGGCTGATAACAAACATTTGCGATTTTTGGTTGAATGTGCATTCTAACCCAAAAAACACCAATTTGAAATAAGCCCAATGAGAGCGTTGTCATCTTCTTTTTATGTAGATTGAACCCAGAACACCTTTTTGCTTTGGTTAGGTGATTCTGGTGCACACCCAAAAAACACCATATAAATTCCAACTATGATTCTATGATTCTATGAATTGAAATAAGCCCAATCGAAGCTTATTGGTCTTCTTTCTACGCATATGGTTGCGGAAATATGGCGTTTTGTTATTTTGGTCTCATTACATACACTTTGCGATTTCTGGGTAAAAGTGCATTAATACCAAAGAACACGACTTTGAAATAAGCGAAATCCAAGATTCTTATTTCTATGTAGATGGAACCGAATACAACCTGTTTTGCTTTCTTTAGGCTTATTACACTTTGCTTTGTTATTTGTGGGTGAATGAACACCGAAAGAGCAATCCAAGCTTATTTGTTCTCTTTCTATTGAGATGAACTTAAACACCTATATGGTTGATTTTGGCTGATAAAAAACATTTCACTCTGCGATTTTTGGTTGAATGTGCATTCTTTTTGCTTTGGTTGTGTGATTCTAGTGCAAACCCAAAAAACACCCTGTGAAATGAAATAAGCCTCGAAGCTTATGCGTCTTCTTTCTCCGCATATGGAAGCGGAAATATGGTGTTTTGTCATTTTAGGCTCATTACACTCTGTCAGAGCTGCTTCCAGATCCTAGCTCACAGAGGATCACGCTAGCCAGCGATCATTAAGTAAAAGTCTTTATTGAATTACAGTTTCCATTCTCAAGCTGCTGCGTGCAACTCTACGTCTAGTGGCTAGATCGGCGAAGCTCCGTCTGAGTCTCCGCCCCTTGTGCACCAACTTAATATCCTAGCCCTGCTCCACCTTTTCCACCTGACTGTTCTCCTCTGGGTCCCTCTGCCCCCCGGGGTCTCTTCCTTCCTGGATTCTTCTGACGCCGACCCCCCGGACCCCCCTGTCTCCTTGCGCCGGGCTTTAGGACCTGGCTCTCTTTCAGGGCTGCCTACTGCGTCACTTTCCTGTGCATTTGAACTTGGCGCGCGCGCCCAACCTTCCACTTTCCGTCTGACCGTTTCTTCGCTCCCCGATGGAGGTGTGGCCACTCCTGACTCATGCCCTCCCTCCTGTTGTGAGCTGCCAGCGCTTGCTCCCTGGCTCCCTTCCTCTTCCCTGCTCTCTGGCGGTGACGCTGGTCCCGATTTCCAACTGCTCTCCTCTGAGTCCCCCTTGGCTCTATCTTCCTGGGGTGCCCCCCTAGACTCCCCCCTTGCCCTGGCCACTGGTGCTCCTTTCTGTGAATCTTCTGATTCACTGGAAAGGCTCGGAGATCTCGGGTCGTCGTCATCACTCATCTTTTCTTCTGCCTCCTCCCCTTCGCTCTCTGTTTCCTCCCTTGCTCTTGCCTCTGCTCCTGAACCCCTGACATCCATCCCCCCCTCGAAGCCCCCCCGTTCCCCCCTCCCCTCCTTTCGGTGCGGGAGCTGGGTGCTGCTGTGTCAAAGGGACGAACGTCGGATACCGTTCGCTTCCCGTGGCGGGCCTCCATCTGAAGTCTCCCGGTTCTTCCTCCCTGCCCTCGTCGACGACGGTCACCTCCGCTTCCATCTCTGTGCCGCCGTGCTCGAAACCAGGGTCGTCCCCGAAAACGTCCATGTCCGTCTCTCCCTCACTTCCTCCTGGCGGCGTTGCTCGTCCTGGACCTTCCAGCCACTTCCTGCGCCACTGCTCCTCTGGTCTGTCGTCCCACCAATACGAGGGTTCTGAGGCAGATCCCGAGGGTGACCCCTCCGGGGAACGGGCGTCTCGTATCGGGTCCTCGTCCGAGTCGAACCCCCGGAACGTGCTGGCAGAAAGCGTGGGCGTGAAAAGCCAGTCGTCGAAAAAGTCTGCTGGCATTGGTCTATGTGGGAAGAGGGCATGAAACTCGTCTTTGAGCAGAGGTTCGTCCAAGGCGTAGCCCGACACCCAGCTGTTCGCACTGGCCGGGGTGCCCTCCTTGGCGAGAAAGTATTCTACCCCCTCTTCCCCCCATCTGGAGTCCAAAATCTCCGTGACTTCGTTGATGCGCTCCTCCTGTGCCACTCCCGCGTGCCCAGTTCTTTCTCTGAGCGGACTCGGTGCCGTTCCGGGTTCCTGAAACCTGTGCGGTGCCTTGTAGGGAGTGAGCACCGATCTGTGGAACACCGGATGCATTCTGGAACCCTCCGGAAGTGCCAGCCTGAAAGCTACCGGGTTGACCTGCTCTTCGACTTGGTAGGGCCCCAGTTGCTTATGCCCTAGTTTCTTCTTGGCCAACGACCTGGCCGGCACTGCGTGGGCTGCTAACCAGACCCAGTCTCCCACCTGGATCTCTTCGCCAACCCTTCTGTGTTTGTCCGCTTGTACCTTGTACGCGTGTTTGGCCAGCTCCAGGTGCCGCCGCAGCTGATCGTGGACTTCCTGCAACACCGACGCGAACGCATCTGCTGTCTGCGGCTCCCCCTCCCCCATTCTTTCCAGTCCCTTCCGGTTGCGTGGGCTTTTCCAATCCAACACCGCTCGCACCTTGGTGCTGTCCATGGCGAGCCCCTTGTCAGACAACTTGTAGCCCAGAAAATCCACCTCAGTCACGTCGAATTGGCACTTCTCCAGCTTGGCGTAGAGCCTATGCTGCTTTAGCCTGCTCAGCACTTCCTTGACGTGTCTGTCATGCTCCTGCTGCGATTCCGAAAAGATCAGGATGTCATCTAAGAAACAGACGCACGTCTTGTAGAGAAGTCCCGCCAACACGTGATGCATGAATGCTTGAAAAACGTGGGAGCCATTTTGCAATCCAAAAGGCATAACTCTATATTCGTAGGTGCCCAGTGGCGTGAACATGGCTGTCTTCCACTCATCTCCTTCCCGCATGCGAATGAGGTTGTACGCCCCTCGCAGGTCCAACTTGGTGAACACGCTGCCCTTCCGTACCTTAGCGAGGAGGTCGTCGATCCGGGGCATGGGGAAGTCCGATGGCTTGGTCACACTGTTCAAGGTGCGATAGTCCACTACAAGTCTTTTTTGGGGCGTGTCCCGCTTCTTAACAAAGAATACAGGACTGCCCCCCGCTGCCTTGGACTCCCGGATGAAACCGCGCTCCAAATTATGATCTATGAACTCCTTGAGTTCTTGCAGTTCGTCCTCAGACATGGAATACAGCTTTCCTTTAGGCAGCGCCGCCCCCGGCAGCAGGTCAATTTTGCAGTCATATGGTCTGTGAGGGGGTAGCCTGTCTGCCTCCTTCTCGCAGAAAACCTCCAAAAATTCTGCGTACTTGTGGGGAATCGCTTGCAGCGTGCCTAGCAGCAGCTGTGACTCCTCTTCCTCTCCTTCCTGCCGGGGCACGATGCAGTGTTCAGCACAAAAGGAAGAGCCGAAGGTCAGCTGCCTCTGGTACCACGCCAGCGTTGGGCTGTGCTTGTCCAGCCAACTCATGCCCAATACAATGGGCGTGTCCGATAGTTGAGTGACGTTGAAGCTGATGATTTCCCTGTGATTCCCAAGTCGCATCACCATTGGTGGCGTCTGCTTCACCACTTGCCCCCCGAGCAGCTCCCTGCCATCCACCGTGACAACCTGCAGGGGCAGCGTGGCCGGCAGCAACTGTATAGCGTGCCGGTCGACAAAGTCTTGCCCTATAAAGTCCGCATTGCTTCCTGAGTCAATGGTGATTGGCACGTCCATGGTGATTCCATTGGGCAGCTGGAGCGATGCGGTGAGCCTCACTACTGGTTTGGGTGGGAGAGGGTTCACGGGCTGTAAAATCTCTGGGGACTGCTTCACTGACACGTCTGGCTGCGCCCCAGTGCCTCTTCCTCCAGCCAGACTGCGTCGTTTCCCTGCTGTGGTTCTCCGTGCTGCGTTGCTGCAGTTACCATTGCTGAGGCTGCAGTGTGCTTGCGGAGCCTCCGGGGACACTCTTTCGCCATATGCCCTGGCTCCTCGCAGACGTAACACTTCCTGTTCCCTCTAGGAGGCTTCGCCGTCACTGTTGTCGGTGCTAGGGCTCTGGCTGCTGACTGAGCCCTTGCACTTCCAACCTCCATAGGTCCCCCCCCCTCCTGTCGGAGGCGTGGAGTGCGCACGCGCTGCTTCCCTGGGAAGGAAGGAGGAGCCCCTGGCTGGTTTGCGCCCTCCACGCCCTTCGTCCCTGCTCCACGGACGTTCTTCCAGCCGCACCCCCACCGCCAGTGCCCTCTGAACGATCTCCTGCGGGGTCTCTCCCCCCTCGCAATTTCATCTTTAACAGAGCCGTGCAATCCCTCCCAAAACAGGTCTCTTACAGGGGCCGAATCTCTGTCCCATTCCAGGGCACTGACCAAAGCGAAAAAGCGGGCATGGTACTGCCTTACGCTGGCCCTCCCTTGCTTCAGTCCATGTATCTGCTGCCGAGCAAGATCCACGTCAATGCTTGATAAAAAACATCCATCCATCGCTTTAATAAAGGCATCCGCATTTTGGAGCGCCGGATCATTATCCCTCCACAAATTGCGCAGCCATGCTTTAGCATCCCCATGCAAATGGGACATGATGAATCCCACTTTCTCTTGCTCATCTCTAAAGTCTTTATTCAGCAGTTGCAGTGCGCACATTACGTCTGCTCTAAAGTTGGGGTACTGTTGCAGGTTCCCATCGAAGTGAGAGACCAGCCCGCCTGTTCGTCTCGCCAACCCAATTCCCTCCTGTCTGGGTGTCAGTTGCCCTTGCTTCGTAAGCATGTCCAACCTGACCTGGAGATCCCTGCAGGCGGCAGCTGCCTCCTCCTCTCTCTTCCTGGATGCGAGAGCCTCGGCATTCAGTTGTGACACTGCTTCTCTGAGTTCCGCTATCTGCTGCTCAGCCGTCATGTCGGCTGCCGTTCGTGAGCTTGCTAGTAGGCACCTGCTTCTCTCCTCTCCTCGAGGCTGTAGATGCCCACAATTAAGAGACGGAGCTTACTGTCAGAGCTGCTTCCAGATCCTAGCTCACAGAGGATCACGCTAGCCAGCGATCATCAAGTAAAAGTCTTTATTGAATTACAGTTTCCATTCTCAAGCTGCTGCGTGCAACTCTACGTCTAGTGGCTAGATCGGTGAAGCTCCGTCTGAGTCTCTGCCCCTTGTGCACCAACTTAATATCCTAGCCCTGCTCCACCTTTTCCGCCTGACTGTTCTCCTCTGGGTCCCTCTGCCCCCGGGGTCTCTTCCTTCCTGGATTCTTCTGACGCCGACCCCCCGGACCCTCCTGTCTCCTTGCGCCGGGCTTTAGGACCTGGCTCTCTTTCAGGGCTGCCTACTGCGTCACTTTCCTGTGCATTTGAACTTGGCGCGCGCGCCCAACCTTCCACTTTCCGTCTGACCGTTTCTTCGCTCCCCGATGGAGGTGTGGCCACTCCTGACTCATGCCCTCCCTCCTGTGGTGAGCTGCCAGCGCTTGCTCCCTGGCTCCCTTCCTCTTCCGTGCTCTCTGGCGGTGACGCTGGTCCCGATTTCCAACTGCTCTCCTCTGAGTCCCCTCTGGCTCTATCTTCCTGGGGTGCCCCCCTAGACTCCCCCCTTGCCCTGGCCACTGGTGCTCCTTTCTGTGAATCTTCTGATTCACTGGAAAGGCTCGGAGATCTCGGGTCGTCGTCATCACTCATCTTTTCTTCTGCCTCCTCCCCTTCGCTCTCTGTTTCCTCCCTTGCTCTTGCCTGTGCTCCTGAACCCCTGACACACTCACTTGGCGATTTGTGGGTCAATGTACATTAGAACCAAAGAACACGACTTTGAAATAAGCGCAATCCAAGATTCTTCTTTCTATGTAGATGGTATCCAAAACAACCTGTTTTGCTTTGTTTATGCTTATGACACTTCGATTTGCAGTTTGTGGGTCAATGAATACCGAAATGCAATCCAAGCTTATTTGTCCTCTTTCGATTGAGATTAACTTAAACACCTATGGTTGATTTTGGCTGATAACAAACATTTCACTGCGATTTTTGGTTGAATGTGCATTCTTTTTGCTTTGGTTGTGTGATTCTAGTGCAAACCCAAAAAACACCATGCAAATTCAAATAAGCCCTCTCGAAGCTTATTCGTCTTCTGGAAGAAGTATATGGAAGAGGAATGGTGTTTCTTTATTTTGGTCGCATTACATTCACTTTGCCATTTTGGGGTAAATGTGCATTAACACCAAAGAACAATACTTTTTATTAAGCGAAATTCAAGATTCTTCTTTCTATGTAGACGGAACCCAAAACAACCTGTTTTGCGTTGATTATGCTTATGATACTTCGATTTTCTATTTGTGGGTGAATGAAAACCGAGTGCAATCCAAGCTTCTTCTCCCTCTTTCAATTGAGATGAACCAAAACACCCATGCTTGATTTGGGCTGATAACATACATTTCGCTCTGCGATTTTTGGTTGAATGTGCATTGTAACCCCAAAAACACTTATTTGAAATAAGCCCAATCAGAGCGTTTTCATCTTCTTCCTATGTAGATGGAATCCAGAAGACCTTTCTGCTTTGGTAGTGTGATTCTGGTGCAAACAGAAGGGGAGGGAAACGGGCGGAAGAGCCTGTGCTGCCGCCATCTTGGGCGAGGGCAGTGGTACCCGGAAGGAGGTGCCACCGGAGGAGAGGCAAGAGGACAGGAAGGGGAGGGAAACGGGCGGAAGAGCCTGTGCTGCCGCCATCTTGGGCGAGGGCAGGCGTACCGGAAGGAGGTGCCACCGGAGGAGAGGCAAGAGGACAGGAAGGGGAGGGAAACGGGCGGAAGAGGCGCTGCGACCTTGGGCCAGCAGAGACGTGCCGAGCCAGGTTGGCCCTCTCTCTTTCTCCCGGCCACTCTCTCTCGACCCCGCTCTCCCCAGGGGGCAGCCCTGCCCCCCGCCCCGCCCTCACCTGCCTTTCTCCCCCAGTGGCCTTCCTCTCGTTCCCCTTGGCGGAGGGATGAGGCGGGTGGGCCGCGGAAGTTTATATGCAAGAATATACATACCTAGATATAGGTGTCCGTTTGTAAATAAATAAAAATAAAACGGATATATGTATATGTGTGTGTATATATGCAGTGCTTCTTTTCTAAAAAAAATGATTGGGGGTACTCTCATTTTGACTCAAGAAAATCGCCCTTTTTTAGTTCAAACCGGGAAAAATAAATACAGTAAATGGACAAAAGTACATTCACAAAATGTTTTATGCATTCCTCTGTGCCCCCCCCCTCCAGAAAAAAGCACTGTATATGTTCTGCCAAGGGCAGGGTTATTTCTGGATCTGGAGCCAATAAGCACACCAGTGGATGAAGAATAAGCAATGCTTTATTTGCATAAGGTTTTTTTTTTGTTTTTTTTAATAATAAATTTTATTGATTTTTCCATGCAATTATACATTTTTATCCAAAATACAACAAATTATCTCCTTTTTTGAACTTCCTTCAGCGTCTCTGATAATCATCCATATTTATAACTTTAATTACACATTCTCTTCTTTCGTATTGCCATTATACCTCCCTTCCCCCACTATTTCATATTAACAATATTTCTCTATTTTTACAGTGCCTCTTGAAATCCCACTAGAGTTGTGTTCACGCCGCATACGTTTTTCAGATAGGAACTTTCAGTAGGAACTTTCCCCAGTCTTCGATGAACTTTTGGTCTTTGGTGTATCTGATTTTCCCAGTTAATCTGTCCAATTCCGCATAAACTGTCAATTTCAGTCTCCATTATTTTATCGTCGGTATTTCCTCTTGCTTCCATTTCTGGGCCAACAAGATTCTGGCTGCCGTTGCTGCATATTGAAAGAGTTTACACTCTTTTCTTCTTATGTCCTTTCCTAAGATCTCTAAAAGAAAAGCCTCCGGTTTTTTTGCAAAAGTCAGTGGCGTAGCGTGGGTTGTCAGCACCCGGGGCAAGGCAATTAATTTGCGCCCCCTAACCCGTGGATTTGCGCCCCCTAACCCTAACCCCCAGATGTTGCGCCCGGTGCGGCCGGCCCCCCCTGCACCCCCCACGCTACGCCACTGGCAAAAGTATATCTTAACAGTTTTTTCATTTTATTGTATATCATTTCCCAAAAGCTTTTCACTTTCTTATTCCCACCACACATGAAAGAACGTCCCTTCTTTTTCTTTACATTTCCAACATTTGTTACACGTCTTATACATCTTTGCTAACTTTACAGGTGTGATGTACCATCTGTAAAACATTTTCATAACATTTTCTTTCAGTGCCGTGCATGCAGTAAATTTTATATTCTCTTTCCACAATTTTTCCCATTCATCAAATTGAATATTATACCCAAAATCTTTGGCCCACTGTATCATTACCGATTTAACCTCTTCATCTTTCGTATGCCATTCCAACAATATCTTATACATTTTTGACCGAGTTTTATATTAATTGTTTATTATGTCTATTTGAAATTTAGATTCTTTTTCTACATAACCCCTGTCAGGGGTTCAGAAGCAGAGACGCAGAGAAGGGAGGAGACAGAGAGCGAGGGGGAGGAATACGAAGGAAAGATGAGTGGGGATGACGAACCGAGATCGCCGAGCTTATCCAGTGAGTCCGAGGATTCCCAGAAGGGAGCGCCAGCAGTCAGAGCAAGGGGGGAAAGCAGGGGGACACCCCAGGAAGAAGGGTCCAGAGAGGAATCAGAGAGCAGCAGTTGGAGATCGGGACCCACGTACCCAGACGGGAACAGCGGGGAGAAAGGGGACCAGATATCGGGTTCCGGAGGCTTTCAGAAGGAGGGAGGGCATGAGTCAGGAGTAGTCACGCCCACCTCGGGGAGCGACGAAACGATCAAGAGGAAGGTTGAGAGTTGGGCGCGCGCACCAAGTTCAAATGTAGCGGAAGCTGGCGCAGTAAGCAGCCCAGAGAGTGAACCAGGTCCCAAAGCCCGCCGCAAGGAGGCGGAAGGGTCAGGGGGGTCCGCGTCAGAAGAGAGTAGGAAAAAGGAGACCCCGGGGGGCAGAAGGACCCAGAGACGGAGGGAAAGGCGCAGGAGGTGGAGCAAGGCTAGGGTATTAAGCTGGTGTGCTAGAGGCGGAGACTCAGACGGGTCTTCGCCGGTCTGACCTAGAAGAAGTAGGGCTGCATATTGCAGTTTGGAAATGGAAGCTGTAATCCAATAAAGACTCTTTTAACCTGAACGCTGGTGTCAGGGGTTTAGGTGCAGAGGCACGGGCAAGGGAGGAAACAGAGAGCGAAGGGGAGGAGACAGAGGAAAGGATGAGTGATGACGACGACCCGAGATCTCCCAGTCTTTCCAGTGAATCAGAGGATTCACAGAAAGGAGCACCAGTGGCCAGGGCAAGGGGGGCGTCTAGGGAGGCACCCCAGGAAGATAGAGCCAGAGGAGACTCAGGGGGGAGCAGCTGGAAATCGGGACCAGCGTCACCGCCAGGAAGCAGGGAAGAGGAAAGGAGCCAGGAGGGAAGCGCTGGCAGCTCACCACAGGAGGGAGGGCAGGAGTCAGGAGTGGCCACACCTCCATCGGGGAGCGAAGAAACGGTTAAGAGGAAAGTGGAAGGTTGGGCGCGCGCGCCAAGTTCAAATGCAGAGGAAGGCGGCGCAGTGAGCAGCCCCGAAAGGGAACCGGGTCCTAAAGCCCGGCGCAAGGAGGCAGAAGGGTCTGGGTCAGCGTCAGAAGAATCCCGGAAGGAAGAAGCCCCGGGGGGTAGAGGGACCCAGAGGAGGACAGTCAGGAGGAAAAGGTGGAGCAAGGCTAGGATATTAAGTTGGTGCGCACGGGGCGGAGACTCAGACGGAGCCTCGCCGATCTAGCTAGTAGACGTAGAGTTGCAGACAGCAGCGTGAGAATGGAAACTGTAATTCAATAAAGACTTTTACTTAATGACCGCTGGCTAGCGTGATCCTCTGTGAGCTAGGATCTTGAAGCAGCTCTGACAGTAGGCTCCGTCTCTTAATTGTGGGCATCTGCAGCCTCGAGGAGAGGAGAGAAACAGGCGCCCACTAGCGAGCTCACGAACTGCAGGAACTCAAAGACTTCATCGATCATAATTTGGAGCGCGGTTTCATCCGGGAGTCTAAGGCAGTGGGGGGCAGTCCTGTATTCTTTGTTAAGAAGCGAGACACGCCCCAAAAAAGACTCGTAGTGGATTACAGGATTTTGAACAGTGTGACCAAGCCGTCGGACTTCCCCATGCCCCGCATCGACGACCTCCTGGCGAAGGTACGGAAAGGAAAGGTGTTCACCAAGTTGGACCTGCGGGGGGCGTACAACCTCATTCGCATGCGGGAAGGTGATGAGTGGAAGACAGCCATGTTCACGCCACTGGGTACCTACGAATACAGAGTTATGCCTTTTGGACTACAAAATGGCGCTCACGTTTTTCAAGCATTTATGCATCACGTGTTGGCGGGACTTCTCTACAAGACGTGCGTCTGTTTCTTGGATGACATCCTGATCTTTTCGGAGTCGCAGCAAGAACATGACAAGCACGTCAAGGAAGTGCTGGGCAGGCTAAAGCAACACAGGCTCTACGCCAAGCTGGAGAAGTGCCAATTTGACGTGCCGGAGGTGGATTTTCTGGGCTACAAGCTGTCTGCCAAGGGGCTCGCCATGGACAGCGCCAAGGTTCGAGCGGTGTTGGATTGGAAGAGCCCACGCAACCGGAAGGAGGTCCAACGGTTTGTCGGCTTTGCGAACTTCTATCGCAAGTTTATCAAGGGCTTCGCGATGCAGACGGCGGCCATCACTGACACCCTTAGCTCCAAGAAGAAGAAGTTCATCTGGACAGAGCAGGCGGAGCAATCCTTTCAGGCCCTCAAGCGTCTCTTCGCGTCGGAAGAGCAGCTGCTTCATGTCAACCCCAGCATGCCGATGAGGGTGGAGACAGACGCTTCGGACAGAGCAGTGGGGGCGGTCCTGCTGCAGAAGGACCCGCAGGGCGTGTGGCGGCCGGGAGCGTTTTACTCCAGGAAGCTCAGCAAGTCCGAGCAGAACTACACCATATGGGACAGGGAGTTGCTGGCCATTCATGCAGCGTTCAAGGCGTGGAGGCACTTTCTGATCGGCGCCAAGCACACGGTGCAGGTTTGCACGGACCACAAGAATCTGGAACACTGGCGCACGGCACAGTTCCTGAACCAGAGGCAGATACGTTGGGCTGAGTTCTTTGCGGATTTCGACTTCCGAATAGAGTATGTCCCGGGGGACACCAACATCATGGCAGACGCTCTCTCCCGCAAGCCACAGTATCTGGAGGACGCAACACCAGCGGCCGCCATGCACATCTTTGCACCGACAGTGTGGGCGTGCGCCGCGGCGACCGTGGACCTAGAGGCGGTGCGGCGAGCGTTGCAGGGGGACTCCTTCGCACAAACGAAGATGGCAGAGGTGCGAGGGGGCAAGGCAGCGGCCGACGGTTTCCAGCTACGAGATGGCTTGCTCATCCGTAAAGGGGCCATCTACGTGCCGGGTGACGAACTTCGAGCCAAGGTGCTACAGCAGCTGCACGACGCACCGGCCGGGCACTTTGGCAAGGAGAAGACGGTGGAATTAGTAGCCAGGGATTTCTGGTGGCCTGGAATGAGAGGGGAGGTCGCAGACTACGTAGCGAGGTGTGACACCTGCCAGAGGGCAAAGCCGGTGCACAAACCGCCGGCTGGACTGTTGGAGCCGCTGCAAACTCCGGTCGAACCTTGGGAAAGGGTGGCTCTGGACTTTGTCACGGATCTGCCCAGCTCAAGGGGCAAGACGGCAGTGTTGGTGGTGGTGGACCTGTTCTCCAAGATGGCGCATTTCATTCCGTGTGCTAAGGTGGCCACGGCGGAGCAAACCGCCAAACTGTTCATAGACCACGTGTTCAAGGTTCACGGTCTGCCACGGTCTATTCTGTCCGACCGCGGGCGGCAGTTCATCTCGAACTTCTGGCAGAAACTGATGGGCTTCCTAAACGTCAAGATCAATCTGGCGTCGGCGAGACACCCGCAGACCAACGGGCAAGCGGAGCGAGCCAATGCCATCATGCAGCAGTACCTGAGATGTTATGCAAACCAACAGCCTGCGACGTGGGTGGATTACCTGCCGCTTGCAGAGTTTGCCTACAACAACACGAAGCACGTATCCACGGGCGTCACGCCGTTCTTCGCCAACAACGGGCGGCACCCTAGAACCTTTCCGGGACTGGAATGCAGGGGAGAAGGGGAGCCGCAGTCAGCAGATGCGTTCGCGTCGGAGCTGCAGGAAGTCCACGATCAGCTGCGGCGCCACCTGGAGCTGGCTAAACACGCATACAAGGTACAAGCGGACAAACACAGAAGGGTTGGCGAAGAGCTCCACGTGGGAGACTGGGTCTGGTTAGCAGCCCACGCAGTGCCGGCCAGGTCGTTGGCCAAGAAGAAACTAGGGCATAAACAACTGGGGCCCTACCAAGTCGAAGAGCAGGTCAACCCGGTGGCTTTCAGGCTGGCGCTTCCGGAGGGTTCCAGAATGCATCCGGTGTTCCACAGATCGGTGCTCACTCCCTACAAGGCACCGCACAGGTTCCAGGAACCCGGAACGGCACCGAGTCCGCTCAGAGAAGGAACGGGGCACGCGGGAGTGGCACAGGAGGAGCGCATCAACGAAGTCACGGAGATTTTGGACTCCAGATGGGGGGAAGAGGGAGTAGAATACTTTCTCGCCAGGGAGGGCACCCCGGCCAGTGCGAACAGCTGGGTGCCGGGCTACGCTTTAGACGAACCTCTGCTCAAAGACGAGTTTCATGCCCTCTTCCCACATAGACCTATGCCAGCAGACTTTTTCGACGACTGGCTTTTCACGCCCACGCTTTCGGACAGCACGTTCAGGGGGTTCGACTCGGACGAGGAACCAACACGAGACGTCCGTTCCCCGGAGGGGTCACCCTCGGGATCTGTCTCAGAACCCTCGTATTGGTGGGACGATAGGCCGGAGGAGCAGTTCCGCAGGAAGTGGCTGGACTGTTCCGGCCGAGCAACGCCGCCTGGAGGAAGTGCGGGAGAGACGGACATGGACATTTTCGGGGACGACCCTGGTTTCGAGCACGGCGGCACAGAGATGGAAGAGGAGGTGACTGTCGTCAACGAGAGCAGAGAGGAAGACCTGGAAGAGTTCCGCTGGAGGCCTGCCACGGGAAGCGACCGATATCCGACGTTCGTCCCTTTGCAACAGCAGCCCCCAGCTCCAGCACCGGAAGGAGGGGAGGGGGGACTGGGGGGCTTCGAGGGGGGGATGGATGTCAGGGGTTTAGGTGCAGAGGCACGGGCAAGGGAGGAAACAGAGAGCGAAGGGGAGGAGACAGAGGAAAGGATGAGTGATGACGACGACCCGAGATCTCCCAGTCTTTCCAGTGAATCAGAGGATTCACAGAAAGGAGCACCAGTGGCCAGGGCAAGGGGGGCGTCTAGGGAGGCACCCCAGGAAGATAGAGCCAGAGGAGACTCAGGGGGGAGCAGCTGGAAATCGGGACCAGCGTCACCGCCAGGAAGCAGGGAAGAGGAAAGGAGCCAGGAGGGAAGCGCTGGCAGCTCACCACAGGAGGGAGGGCAGGAGTCAGGAGTGGCCACACCTCCATCGGGGAGCGAAGAAACGGTTAAGAGGAAAGTGGAAGGTTGGGCGCGCGCGCCAAGTTCAAATGCAGAGGAAGGCGGCGCAGTGAGCAGCCCCGAAAGGGAACCGGGTCCTAAAGCCCGGCGCAAGGAGGCAGAAGGGTCTGGGTCAGCGTCAGAAGAATCCCGGAAGGAAGAAGCCCCGGGGGGTAGAGGGACCCAGAGGAGGACAGTCAGGAGGAAAAGGTGGAGCAAGGCTAGGATATTAAGTTGGTGCGCACGGGGCGGAGACTCAGACGGAGCCTCGCCGATCTAGCTAGTAGACGTAGAGTTGCAGACAGCAGCGTGAGAATGGAAACTGTAATTCAATAAAGACTTTTACTTAATGACCGCTGGCTAGCGTGATCCTCTGTGAGCTAGGATCTTGAAGCAGCTCTGACAGCTGGCTAACGTGGTCCTATGTGAGCTGGGACTGAGTGGCAGCCCTGACAGTAAGACCCGTCTCTTTTAAGCTTCGGACACCTGATACCTCGCAGCGGAGGCAGAAGCAGCGAGAGGAGGAAATTGGTGTTTGGGAGCGAGCTCACAACGGTTGGCAGAGATGACGGAAGCAGAGAAAATTTCAGCGCTGCAACAGGCAGTGACCCAATTGAACGCGGAGGTACAGGCATCCAAGAAAAGGGAGGAGGATGCGGCAGCCGCCTACAGAGATCTCCATGCCAGGTTTGAAGCATTGGTTAAGCATGGGCAGCCAGGACCCAGACCGGAGGGGGTTGGGTTGGCACGGAGAGCAGGAGGGCTTGTGGCTCACTTCGATGGGAATTTACAACAGTACCCCAATTTTCGAGCAGACGTAATGTGCGCACTGCAACTGCTGGCGAAAGACTTTAGGGATGAGGAAGAGAAAGTGGGGTTTATACTATCCCATTTGCATGGGGATGCTAAAGCGTGGCTACGCAATTTGTGGAGGGATAAAGATCCGGCGCTTCAGAATGCAGATGCCTTTATCAAAGCGATGGATGCGTGCTTTTTATCTACCATTGACGTGGATCTTGCCCGACGGGAGATTCATGGACTGAAACAAGGGAGGGCGAGCGTACGCCAGTATCACGCCCGCTTTTTTGCGCTGGTCAGTGCCTTGGAATGGGACCGGGATTCGCCCCCAGTCAGAGACCTCTTCTGGGAGGGATTAAGCAGTGCTGTTAAAGACGAAATTGCGAGGGGGGAGAGGCCCCGGAGCACGCAGGAGGTGGTCCAAAGGGCGCTGACTGTGGGGGTGAGGCTGGAAGAACGTCCGTGGTGCAGAGACGAAGGACGTGGAGGGCGCGAAGCAGCGAGAAGTTTCTCTTTCGTTCCCAGGGACGCTACGCGTGCGCAATCTACACCTCCGCCAGGAGGGGGAGTGGAACCTATGGAGGTGGGAGGAGCCAGGGCTCAGTCAGCTACCAGAGCCCCTGCACCGGCGGCAGTCAAGACTAAACCTCCTAGAGGGACCAGGAAGTGTTATATATGCGACAGCTCTCAACACTTGGCGAAAGAGTGTCCCCAGAGGAGCTCCAAGCACACTGCAGCCTCCGCAACGGTGAAAGCGGCCACGCAACACAGCGAACACCAGCAGGGAAACGACGATGTCTGGCTGGAGACAGAGGCACTGGGGCCCAGCCAGACGCATCACTGAAGCAGTCCCCAGCGATCTTGCAACCCACAGACCCCCTCCCACCCAAACCAGTAGTGCAACTCACAGCATCTCTCCAGCTGCCCGATGGCGTCACTATCGAAGTCCCGCTTTCTGTGGATTCTGGAAGCAACGCAGACTTTATAGCACAGGATTTTGTGGAGCAGCACGCTATACAGCTATTGCCGGCCACTCTGCCCCTGCAAGTCGTCACAGTGGATGGCAGAGAGTTGCTGGGGGGGCAGGTGGTGAAGCAAACGCCCCCAATGGTGATGCGCCTTGGCAACCACAGGGAAGTCATCAGTTTTAATGTCACACGACTGTCGGACACACCCATTGTGTTGGGCATGAGTTGGCTGGACAGGCACAGTCCGACACTGGCTTGGTACCAGCGACAGCTGATCTTCGGCTCCTCTTACTGCGCAGAACACTGCATCCTGCCCGGACAGGAGGGAGAGGAGGAGGAATCACAACTGCAGTTGGGAACGTTGCAAGCAGTCCCCCACAAATACGCAGACTTTCTGGAGGTCTTCTGCGAGAAGGAGGCAGACAAGTTACCACCGCACAGGCAATATGACTGCAAGATTGACCTCCTACCAGGGGCGACGCTACCGAAGGGGAGGCTGTATTCCATGTCTGAGGATGAACTACAGGAACTCAAACAGTTCATAGATCACAATTTGGAGCGCGGTTTCATCCGGGAGTCCAGGGCAGTAGGGGGCAGTACTGTTTTCTTTGTGAAGAAGAAGGACACGCCTCAAAAGAGGCTGGTGGTGGATTTTCGCCTCTTGAACAAGATGACCAAGCCCTCTGATTTCCCCATGCCCAGGATTGACGACCTACTGGCGACGGTGCGCAAGGGACGCGTGTTTACCAAGTTGGACCTGCGAGGGGCGTACAATCTCATCCGCATGAGGGAGGGCGATGAGTGGAAGACAGCCATGTTCACGCCTCTGGGCACCTACGAGTACAGAGTGATGCCGTTTGGATTGCAAAACGGTTCTCACTGTTTTCAAGCTTTCATGCATCATGTGTTGGCGGGACTCCTCTACAAGAAGTGCGTCTGCTTTCTGGATGACATCCTGATATTCTCCGAGTCGCAGCAAGCGCATGACCAAGACGTTCGGGAGGTGCTGGAGAGGTTGCAGCAGCATAGACTGTACGCCAAACTGGAGAAGTGCCAGTTCGACACGACGGAGGTGGATTTCTTGGGTTACAAGTTGTCGGACAAGGGGCTAGCCATGGACAGCGCCAAGGTGCGAGCGGTGTTGGATTGGAAGAGCCCGCGCAACCGGAAGGAGGTCCAGCGGTTTGTCGGCTTCGCCAACTTCTATCGCAAGTTTATCAAAGGGTTCGCGATGCAGACGGCGGCTATTACGGACACGCTAAGCTCCAAGAAAAAGAAATTCATCTGGACAGAGCAGGCAGAGCAGTCCTTTCAGGCACTCAAGCGTCTCTTCGCGTCGGAAGAGCAACTGCTGCATATCGACCCCAGCAGACCGATGCGGGTAGAGACAGACGCGTCCGATAGAGCAGTGGGAGCTGTCCTGCTGCAGAGGGACCCACAGGGGGTCTGGAGACCGGGAGCGTTCTACTCCAGAAAGCTCAGCAAGTCGGAGCAGAACTACACCATCTGGGACAGGGAGTTGCTTGCCATTCATGCAGCATTCAAAGCATGGAGGCACTTCCTGATCGGCGCCAAGCACACGGTGCAGGTCTGCACGGACCACAAGAATCTGGAGCACTGGCGCACGGCGAAGTTCCTGAACCAGAGGCAGATACGTTGGGCGGAGTTCTTTGCTGACTTTGATTTCCGAATAGAGTACGTCCCAGGCGACACCAACATCATGGCGGATGCACTGTCCCGAAAACCGCAATACCTCGAAGAGGCGACGCCAGCGGCAGCCATGCACATCTTCGCGCCAACAGCGTGGGCGTGCGCTTCAGCCACAGTAGACCTGGAGGCGGTGCGGCGGGCGTTGCAGGACGACTCATTCGCGCAGGCGAAGATGGCCAAGGTGCACAAGGGCACGGCGAAGAGGGACGAGTTCCAGATACGGGACGGCTTGCTCTTACGTAAAGGGGCCATCTACGTGCCTGGAGATGAACTTCGCGCCAAGGTACTGCAGCAGTTGCACGACGCACCCACGGCCGGGCACTTTGGCACGGAAAAAACGGTGGAATTAGTCGCAAGGGACTTTTGGTGGCCCAGACTGAGAGGGGAAGTCGCGGACTACGTCGCGAGGTGCGACACCTGCCAGAGGGCCAAGCCGGTGCACAAACCACCGGCGGGACTGCTCGAACCGCTGCAAACGCCGTTTGAACCGTGGGAGAGGGTGGCCCTGGACTTTGTCACGGATCTACCCAGCTCGAGAGGCAAGACGGCTGTACTAGTGGTGGTGGACTTGTTCACCAAGATGGCACACTTCATACCGTGTGCGAAGGTGGCCACGGCAGAACAAACAGCCAAACTGTTCATAGATCACGTTTTCAAAGTGCACGGGCTGCCGCGGTCTATACTGTCCGACCGCGGTCGCCAGTTCATCTCGAATTTCTGGCAGAAGCTGATGGGCTTCCTGAACGTCAAAATCAACCTGACATCAGCGAGACACCCGCAGACCAACGGGCAAGCGGAGAGGGTCAATGCCATCATGCAGCAGTACCTGAGATGCTATGCCAATCAACAGCCTGCGACGTGGGTGGATTACCTGCCGCTCGCCGAGTTCGCCTACAACAACACGAAGCACGTGTCCACAGGGGTGACACCGTTCTTCGCCAACAATGGGAGGAATCCCAGAACCTTCCCGGGACTGGACAGAGTGGGGGAAGGGGAACCGCAGACGGCGGACGCTTTCGCGTCTGAGTTGCAGGAGGTCCACGATCAACTCCGACGGCAGCTGGAGCTAGCGAAGCACGCATACAAGGTGCAAGCGGACAAGCACAGGCGGGTTGGCGAAGAGATCCGAGTGGGAGACTGGGTCTGGTTGGCAGCCCACGCAGTGCCGACCAGATCGTTAGCCAAAAAGAAGTTGGGGCACAAGCAACTCGGTCCATACCAAGTCGAAGCGCAGATCAACCCAGTAGCTTTCAGGCTGGTGCTCCCGGAGGGTTCCAGGATGCATCCGGTGTTCCACAGGTCGGTGCTCACTCCCTACAGGACACCTCACAGGTTCCAGGAACCAGGAACAGCACCGAGTCCGTCTCAGGAGCGGTCGGAGGCGGGAAGATTGCCACAGCAGGACCCCATCAACGAAGTCACGGAGATTTTGGACTCCAGATGGGGGGAAGACGGAGTGGAATACCTCCTAGCCAGGGAGGGCACCCGGGCTAGTGCTAATAGCTGGGTGCCAGACTACGCTTTGGAGGAACCCCTGCTCAAGGACGAGTTTCATGCCCTTTTCCCACACAGACCCATGCAAGCAGGCTTCTTCGACGACTGGTTGTTCACGCCCACACTTTCCTCCAGCACGTTCCATGGCTTCGACTCGGACGGGGAGCCCGCACAGCGCACACATTCCCCAGAGGGGTCACCGGAGGGTTCGGCGTCCGACACCTCGTATTGGTGGGACGATCGGCCAGAGGAGCAGTGGCGCCGGAGGTGGCTGGAGATGCCAGGTCAAGCGACCGACGCAGAGACTGACATGGACGTGTGCGGGGAGGATCTCGGTTTCGAGCACGGCGGCACTGAAATGGAGGCGGAGCAGCTCACCGTTGACGAACGCGAGGAGGAAGACTCGGAGGTCTTCAGTTGGCGGCCAGCAACGAGGAGCGAACTGTATCCGGCATTCACTCCTGTGATGATGGAGCACCCAGCAACCACCCTTGAAAGTGGGGAGGGGGGGAGGGGGGCTTCGAGGGGGGGATGGATGTCAGGGGTTCAGGAGCAGAAACGCAGAGAAGGGAGGAGACAGAGAGCGAGGGGGAGGAATACGAAGGAAAGATGAGTGGGGATGACGAACCGAGATCGCCGAGCTTATCCAGTGAGTCCGAGGATTCCCAGAAGGGAGCGCCAGCAGTCAGAGCAAGGGGGGAAAGCAGGGGGACACCCCAGGAAGAAGGGTCCAGAGAGGAATCAGAGAGCAGCAGTTGGAGATCGGGACCCACGTACCCAGACGGGAACAGCGGGGAGAAAGGGGACCAGATATCGGGTTCCGGAGGCTTTCAGAAGGAGGGAGGGCATGAGTCAGGAGTAGTCACGCCCACCTCGGGGAGCGACGAAACGATCAAGAGGAAGGTTGAGAGTTGGGCGCGCGCGCCAAGTTCAAATGTAGCGGAAGCTGGCGCAGTAAGCAGCCCAGAGAGTGAACCAGGTCCCAAAGCCCGCCGCAAGGAGGCGGAAGGGTCAGGGGGGTCCGCGTCAGAAGAGAGTAGGAAAAAGGAGACCCCGGGGGGCAGAAGGACCCAGAGACGGAGGGAAAGGCGCAGGAGGTGGAGCAAGGCTAGGGTATTAAGCTGGTGTGCTAGAGGCGGAGACTCAGACGGGTCTTCGCCGGTCTGACCTAGAAGAAGTAGGGCTGCATATTGCAGTTTGGAAATGGAAGACTCTTTTAACCTGAACGCTGGCTAACGTGGTCCTATGTGAGCTGGGACTGAGTGGCAGCCCTGACAACCCCTTTCTTTTAAGTCTTTTTTAAACATTTCATTTACTTGAAAGTAATGCAACCAATCATATACATAATTGTCAGAGCTGCTTGAAGATCCTAGCTCACAGAGGATCACGCTAGCCAGCGATCATTAAGTAAAAGTCTTTATTGAATTACAGTTTCCATTCTCACGCTGCTGCGCGCAAACTCTACGTCTAGTAGCTAGATCGGCGAAGCTCCGTCTGAGTCTCCGCCCCGTGTGCACCAACTTAATATCCTAGCCTTGCTCCACCTTTTCCGCCTGACTGTCCTCCTCTGGGTCCCTCTACCCCCCGGGGCTTCTTCCTTCCGGGATTCTTCTGACGCTGACCCGGACCCTCCTGCCTCCTTGCGCCGGGCTTTAGGACCTGGTTCCCTTTCGGGGCTGCTTACTGCGCCGCCTTCCTCTGCATTTGAACTTGGCGCGCGCGCCCAACCTTCCACTTTCCTCTTAACCGTTTCTTCGCTCCCCGATGGAGGCGTGGCCACTCCTGACTCATGCCCTCCCTCCTGTGGTGAGCTGCCAGCGCTTCCCCCCTGGCTCCCTTTCTCTTCCCTGCTTCCTGGCGGTGACGCTGGTCCCGATTTCCAGCTGCTCCCCCCTGAGTCCCCTCTGGCTCTATCTTCCTGGGGTGCCCCCCTCGACTCCCCCCTTGCCCTGGCCACTGGTGCTCCTTTCTGTGAATCCTCTGATTCACTGGAAAGACTGGGAGATCTCGGGTCGTCGTCATCACTCATCTTTTCTTCTGCCTCCTCCCCTTCGCTCTCTGTCTCCTCCCTTGCCCGTGCCTCTGCTCCTAAACCCCTGACATCCATCCCCCCCTCGAAGCCCCCCAGTCCCCCCTCCCCTCCTTCCGGTGCTGGAGCTGGGGGCTGCTGTTGCAAAGGGACGAACGTCGGATATCGGTCGCTTCCCGTGGCGGGCCTCCATCTGAACTCTTCCGGGACTTCCTCCCTGCTCTCGTCGACGACGGTCACCTCCGCTTCCATCTCTGTGCCGCCGTGCTCGAAACCAGGGTCGTCCCCGAAAATGTCCATGTCCGTCTCTCCCTCACTTCCTCCTGGCGGCGTTGCTCGTCCTGAGCAGTCCAGCCACTTTCTGCGGAACTGCTCCTCTGGCCTATCGTCCCACCAATACGAGGGTTCTGAGACAGATCCCGAGGGTGACCCCTCCGGGGAACGGACGTCTCGCGTTGGTTCCTCGTCCGAGTCGAACCCCCGGAACGTGCTGGCCGAAAGCGTGGGTGTGAAAAGCCAGTCGTCGAAAAAGTCTGCTGGCATAGGTCTATGTGGGAAGAGGGCATGAAACTCGTCTTTGAGCAGAGGTTCGTCTAAGGCGTATCCCGGCACCCAGCTGTTCGCACTGGCCGGGGTGCCCTCCTTGGCGAGAAAGTATTCTACCCCCTCTTCCCCCCATCTGGAGTCCAAAATCTCCGTGACTTCGTTGATGCGTTCCTTCTGTGCCGCTCCCGCGTGTCCTGTTCTGTCTCTGGCCGGACTCGGCGCCGTTCCGGGTTCCTGGAACCTGTGCGGTGCCTTGTAGGGAGTGAGCACCGATCTGTGGAATACCGGATGCATTCTGGAACCCTCCGGAAGTGCCAGTCTGAAAGCTACCGGGTTGACCTGCTCTTCGACTTGGTAGGGCCCCAGTTGTTTATGCCCTAGTTTCTTCTTGGCCAACGACCTGGCCGGCACTGCGTGGGCCGCTAACCAAACCCAGTCTCCCACGTGGAGCTCTTCTCCAACCCTTCTGTGCTTGTCTGCTTGTACCTTGTATGCGTGCTTGGCCAGCTCCAGGTGGCGCCTCAGCTGATCGTGGACTTCCTGCAGCTCCGACGCGAACGCACCTGCTGTCTGCGGCTCCCCCTCCCCCATTCTTTCCAGTCCCGGGAAGGTTCTGGGGTGCCTCCCGTTGTTGGCGAAGAACGGCGTGACCCCCGTGGATACGTGCTTCGTGTTGTTGTAGGCGAACTCTGCAAGCGGCAGGTAATCCACCCACGTCGCAGGCTGTTGATTTGCATAACATCTCAGGTACTGCTGCATGATGGCATTGACCCGCTCCGCTTGCCCGTTGGTCTGCGGGTGTCTCGCCGACGCCAGGTTGATCTTGACGTGCAGGAAGCCCATCAGCTTCTGCCAGAAGTTCGAGATGAACTGCCGCCCGCGGTCGGACAGAATAGACCGTGGCAGACCGTGAACCTTGAACACGTGGTCTATGAACAGTTTGGCGGTTTGCTCCGCCGTGGCCACCTTAGCACACGGAATGAAATGCGCCATCTTGGAAAACAGGTCCACCACCACCAGCACTGCCGTCTTGCCCCTTGAGCTGGGCAGATCCGTGACAAAGTCCAGGGCCACCCTTTCCCAAGGTTCGACCGGAGTTTGCAGCGGCTCCAACAGTCCGGCCGGCGGTTTGTGCACTGGTTTGGCCCTCTGGCAGGTGTCACACCTCGCCACGTAGTCTGCGACCTCCCCTCTCATTCCAGGCCACCAGAAATCCCTGGCTACCAATTCCACCGTCTTCTCCTTGCCAAAGTGCCCGGCCGTGGGCGCGTCGTGCAGCTGCTGCAGCACCTTGGCTCGAAGTTCGTCTCCCGGCACGTAGATGGCCCCTTTACGGATGAGCAATCCATCTCTTAGCTGGAAACCGTCGGCCGCTGCCTTGCCCCTTTGCACCTCTGCCATCTTTGCTTGTGCGAAGGAGTCCCCCTGCAACGCTCGCCGTACCGCCTCTAGGTCCACGGTCGCCGCGGCGCACGCCCACACTGTCGGTGCGAAGATGTGCATGGCGGCCGCTGGTGTTGCGTCCTCCAGATACTGTGGCTTACGGGAGAGAGCGTCTGCCATGATGTTGGTGTCCCCCGGGACATACTCTATTCGGAAGTCGAAGTTCGCAAAGAACTCAGCCCAACGTATCTGCCTCTGGTTCAGGAACTGTGCCGTGCGCCAGTGCTCTAGATTCTTGTGGTCCGTGCAAACCTGCACCGTGTGCTTGGCGCCGATCAGAAAGTGCCTCCACGCCTTGAACGCTGCATGAATTGCCAGCAACTCCCTGTCCCATATGGTGTAGTTCTGCTCGGACTTGCTGAGCTTCCTGGAGTAAAACACTCCCGGTCGCCACACCCCCTGCGGGTCTTTCTGCAGCAGGACCGCCCCCACGGCTCTGTCCGAAGCGTCTGTCTCCACCCTCATCGGCTTGCTGGGGTTGACATGAAGCAGCTGCTCTTCCGACGCGAAGAGACGCTTGAGTGCCTGAAAGGACTGCTCCGCCTGCTCTGTCCAAATGAACTTCTTTTTCTTGGAGCTAAGCGTGTCAGTGATGGCCGCCGTCTGCATCGCGAAGCCCTTGATAAACTTGCGATAGAAGTTCGCAAAGCCGACAAACCGTTGGACCTCCTTCCGGTTGCGCGGGCTCTTCCAATCCAACACCGCTCGAACCTTGGCGCTGTCCATGGCGAGCCCCTTGTCAGACAGCTTGTAGCCCAGAAAATCCACCTCCGTCACGTCAAATTGGCACTTCTCCAGCTTGGCGTAGAGCCTATGTTGCTTTAGCCTGCTCAGCACTTCCTTGACGTGCTTGTCATGCTCCTGCTGCGACTCCGAAAAGATCAGGATGTCATCTAAGAAACAGACGCACGTCTTGTAGAGCAGTCCCGCCAACACGTGATGCATAAATGCTTGAAAAACGTGGGAGCCATTTTGCAATCCAAAAGGCATAACTCTATATTCGTAGGTCCCCAGGGGCGTGAACATGGCTGTCTTCCACTCATCACCCTCCCGCATGCGAATGAGGTTGTACGCCCCCCGCAGGTCCAACTTGGTGAACACTCTGCCCTTCCGTACCTTCGCGAGGAGGTCGTCAATTCGGGGCATGGGGAAGTCCGATGGCCTAGTCACACTGTTCAAAATCCTGTAATCCACTACGAGTCTCTTTTGGGGCGTGTCCCGCTTCTTAACAAAGAATACGGGACTGCCCCCCACTGCCTTGGACTCCCGGATGAAGCCGCGCTGCAAATTATGATCAATGAACTCCTTGAGTTCTTGCAGTTCGTCCTCAGACATGGAATACAGTTTCCCTTTAGGCAGCGCCGCCCCCGGCAGCAGGTCAATTTTGCAGTCATATGGTCTGTGGGGGGGTAGCCTGTCTGCCTCCTTCTCGCAGAAAACCTCCAAAAATTCAGCGTACTTGTGGGGAATCGCTTGCAGCGTGCCTAGCAGCAGCTGTGACTCCTCTTCCTCTCCTTCCTGCCTGGGCACTATGCAGTGTTCAGCACAAAAGGAAGAGCCGAAGGTCAGCTGCCTCTGGTACCAAGCCATCGTTGGGCTGTGCTTGTCCAGCCAACTCATGCCCAATACAACGGGCGTGTCAGATAGTTGAGTGACGTTGAAGCTGATGATTTCTCTGTGATTCCCAAGTCGCATCACCATTGGTGGCGTCTGCTTCACCACTTGCCCCCCGAGCAGCTCCCTGCCATCCACCGTGACAACCTGCAGGGGCAGTGTGGCCGGCAGCAACTGCACAGCGTGCCTGTCGACAAAGTCCTGTCCTATAAAGTCCGCATTGCTGCCTGAGTCGATGGTGATTGGCACGTCTATGGTGATTCCATTGGGCAGCTGGAGAGATGCTGTGAGCCTCACTACTGGTTTGGGCGGGAGGGGGTTCACGGGCTGTAAAATCTCTGGGGACTGCGGCACTAACACGTCTGGCTGGGCCCCAGAGCCTCTTCCTCCAGCCAGACTGCGTCGTTTCCCTGCTGTGGTCCTGCTTGCTGCGTTGCTGCAGTCACCATTGCCGAGGCTGCAGTGAGCTTGTGGGGCCTCTGGGGACACTCTTTTGCCATATGCCCTGGTTCCTCACAGACGTAACACTTCCTGTTCCCTCTAGGAGGCTTCGCTTTCACTGCTGCCGGTGCTAGGGCTCTGGTTGCTGACTGAGCCCTTGCACCTCCAACCTCCATAGGTTCGGCTCCTCCTCCTGGCGGAGGCGTGGATTGCGCCCGCGCTGCTTCTCTGGGAAGGAAGGAGGGGCCCCCGGCTGGTTCGCGCCCTCCACGCCCTTCTTCCCTGCTCCACGGACGTCCTTCCAGCCTCACCCCCACTGCCAGTGCCCTCTGCACGACCTCCTGGGTGGTTCGGGGTCTCTCCCCCCTCGCGATCTCATCTTTAATCGAGTTGTGCAGCCCCTCCCAAAAGAGGTCTCTTACCGGAGCCGAATCTCTGTCCCATTCCAGGGCACTGACCAAGGCGAAAAAGCGGGCATGATACTGCCTGACGCTGGCCCTCCCTTGTCTCAGCCCATGCACCTCCTTCCGTGCAAGATCCACGTCAATACTTGATAAAAAGCACCCATCCATCGCTTTAATAAAGGCATCCGCATTCTGGAGCGCCGGATCCTTATCTCTCCATAAATTGCGTAGCCATGCTTTCGCATCCCCATGCAGATGGGACATGATGAACCCCACTCTCTCTTGTTCATCTCTAAAGTCTTTATGCAGCAGTTGCAGTGCGCACAGTACGTCGGCTCTAAAGTTGGGATACTGTTGCAGGTTCCCATCGAAGTGAGAGACTAGCCCGCCTGTCCGTCTCGCCAACCCAATTCCCTCCTGCCGGGGTGTCTGCTTTGTCAGCACGTCTAACCTGACCTGGAGATCCCTGCAGGCGGCAGCTGCCTCCTCCTCTCTCTTCCTGGATGCGAGAACCTCGGCGTTCAGTTGTGCCACTGCTTTTCTGAGGTCCTCTATCTGCTGCTCAGCCGTCATGTCGTCTGCCGTTCGTGAGCTCGCTAGTAGGCACCTGTTTCTCTCCCCTCCTCGAGGCTGTAGATGCCCACAATGAGGAGACGGAGCTTACTGTCAGAGCTGCTTGAAGATCCTAGCTCACAGAGGATCACGCTAGCCAGCGATCATTAAGTAAAAGTCTTTATTGAATTACAGTTTCCATTCTCACGCTGCTGCGCGCAAACTCTACGTCTAGTAGCTAGATCGGCGAAGCTCCGTCTGAGTCTCCGCCCCGTGTGCACCAACTTAATATCCTAGCCTTGCTCCACCTTTTCCGCCTGACTGTCCTCCTCTGGGTCCCTCTACCCCCCGGGGCTTCTTCCTTCCGGGATTCTTCTGACGCTGACCCGGACCCTCCTGCCTCCTTGCGCCGGGCTTTAGGACCTGGTTCCCTTTCGGGGCTGCTTACTGCGCCGCCTTCCTCTGCATTTGAACTTGGCGCGCGCGCCCAACCTTCCACTTTCCTCTTAACCGTTTCTTCGCTCCCCGATGGAGGCGTGGCCACTCCTGACTCATGCCCTCCCTCCTGTGGTGAGCTGCCAGCGCTTCCCCCCTGGCTCCCTTTCTCTTCCCTGCTTCCTGGCGGTGACGCTGGTCCCGATTTCCAGCTGCTCCCCCCTGAGTCCCCTCTGGCTCTATCTTCCTGGGGTGCCCCCCTCGACTCCCCCCTTGCCCTGGCCACTGGTGCTCCTTTCTGTGAATCCTCTGATTCACTGGAAAGACTGGGAGATCTCGGGTCGTCGTCATCACTCATCTTTTCTTCTGCCTCCTCCCCTTCGCTCTCTGTCTCCTCCCTTGCCCGTGCCTCTGCTCCTAAACCCCTGACACATACACTTTGCGATTTCTGGGTAAAAGTGCATTAATACCAAAGAACACGACTTTGAAATAAGCGAAATCCAAGATTCTTATTTCTATGTAGATGGAACCGAATACCTGTTTTGCTTTCTTTAGGCTTATTACACTTTGCTTTGTTATTTGTGGGTAAATGAACACCGAAAGAGCAATCCAAGCTTATTCGTTCTTTCTATTGAGATGAACTTAAACACCTGTCAGGGGTTCAGGAGCAGAGGCAAGGGCAAGGGAGGAAACAGAGAGCGAGGGGGAGGAGGCAGAAGAAAAGATGAGTGATGACGACGACCCGAGATCTCCGAGTCTTTCCAGTGAATCAGAAGATTCACAGAAAGGAGCACCAGTGGTCAGGGCAAGGGGGGAGCCTAGGGGGACACCCCAGGAAGATAGAGCCAGAGGGGACTCAGAGGAGAGCAGTTGGAAATCGGGACCAGCGTCACTTCCGGAGGCGGCGCGAAACTGTAATGGCGGTCCTCTTTGTTCTCTGAAGAGGGGCTCCGCGGAAAAGGGTCGTTCGCTGCGGCATAGCGACAACCCACCAAGATAAACCACGGGTAGAGTGAGCCCGTGGCCGTGGGACTCGGCGGGCACCAGAAGCTACCCCGAAATCACAGAAGGGACCCCGTAAGGAGATCCGGAGTGAAGGAGGGGGAGCGGTGCTGTGAGTTCATCGCTCTTTCCGCGGAAGTGAAGCCGCGCGGCTGTTGCAGATGAGCGCTGACCTTTCTTCCTAAAAATCAACACTAAACTGCAAGCAACATACCCGTGAGTAAGGGGCTTAAAATTGGCAAAGAATCTGTAAAATCTGGCTGAAATCGGGAGACGAGAAAAGGGAAGTCCGTCTCCCGACATTGCTGGCAAGATCAAAGCAAAGTTTTAAGAAGCGGAAAACGCTTAAAACGGGACTGTGGGAAGTTTTAACTTTCTTGCGCTACCAGACCTGCTTTCTTTTAAACGGAAGATAGAAACGGATATTGATTAAAAGAGGCTGTAAATGGGGACTTTCCTCCTATTTCTTCTCTCCTTTGGGCTGCATTTCTAAAGAGCCAGATCGTCGGGCTGCTGGGGAGAGAGACTGTGCTAAACTGCGGAAACAGTTACAAAAACTTTTTGGAGCGTAATTGATACATTTGAGCAGAAAAGACTGGATGTGATATTGTTACAAGCACCTCTTATGAAAATTTGTTGAACGTTAAAAAGTGCTTTGGGGAACTTTTGGTCTGTGAAGGGACTGTTGGACTAGTGGATTTTACGAGCTGAATTAATTTGGAACTTTAATGGCGGAATACCTCCTTCTTTGTCTTTGAAACTTGCTGGCACTCCCCCTACAGGGCTTTCGGATTATAAAATCCTGGGAATTGACTTTTGTTTTGACTTTCTCCTTGCTGGCTGCTTACAACTGGATCTGCCTTTCCCATGGAACAATAGACAATCTGACCTTGAACACTGACAGATGTGTAATGAGTGGTGCAGGGAGAACAAGAGCGTCTAAAGCTAAGGAATCTAAAGAGGCTAAGGAAAAAGAAAAGGAAAGAAAACCAGCACAATTTGTACAAACAACTCTGACCCAAGGACGCCGATCTTCGGTCCCAGCTGTACTGGTGACACAAAGGGAGGAAGCTGAAATAACCGAGAAGCCCACTGAGGAAGATATGGCAGCAGGTGGGTCAGATATAGTACTAAAACAAATATTGGAGCAATTGTCAAAGTTAAATCAAAAGGTGGACGACCAGTCCTTGAAAATAGATAAAGCGACTTCCTCGATTCAAAAACTGACTGAACAAGTTTCCCAGCACACGCAAGCTATAGAGAATTTGCAAGGAGCAACAGCGGAAAATCGGGAATTAGCTGGAGAAGCAATTCAGAAAGTGGGAGTTTTACAAAAAGAAGTTGAAGAAATTAAAGGAGAAGTCAAGCCTCTGCACAAACAGGTGGGCGAACAACAAGTTTATCTGTCAATGGTGGAATTGAAAAATCGTGAGAGCAACATTAAATTGAGAGGCATCCCCGAACTCGAGCAAGGAGACTTGACTGGATATTTGACACAAGAATTTTCAAAGTTCTGGGGTATAAAGGAAGACACAGACTTCAGGATTGTCTCGGCATATAGACTGGGAAGATTGGTAAGGAAAGACAGATCTAGAGACTGTTTGATAATTCTAAGATCAAAGGAAGAGAGAGATAAGATCCTAGGCCTTCACTTCAAAAAAGCAATTGAAATACAAGACAAAAGGGTGGAAATCTACAGAGATATTCCGAGACAGCTGTTGGACCTCAGAGCCGCCTATACAGAATTAGCAAAATTGCTGAGACACAACGCAATTCCCTATAGGTGGGAGTTTCCACAAGGATTATCCTTTACTTACAAAGAAAGGAAGGTTAAAATTAGAACACCTGAAGACAACCAAAAGTTCCTTCACGACCACGGAGAAGATCTCCAAAAAGGAGCAGATTGGCTTCCATCTTTACCAACACCAATACCGCCTAGAGGCGGGCCAACGCCTGCACCCTTGGGATCTGAGGAAAAGGAAGGCACCTCATCTTAAGAACATCTTAAATAGAACAGGATGTCTCTGCAGCTACTTAGTTGGAATATGGCGGGAATTCTCCGGAAAAAAGAAGGAGGATATTTCATATCCTAAAAAAAGAACAATTGGACGTAATATGTCTTCAAGAAACACATGTGACCAGGCTCCATAGGAAAGTACTAATTAATAAAAGACTTGGCCAAGAATTTATCTCATCAGACAAAGTTAAAAAAAGAGGCATTGTAATATATGCAAAGGAGAACCTGTCACCAAAATTTTTATTTAAAGATGACCATGGAAGAACTCTCGCAATTGAAATTCAAACACAAGGGGAGAAGATTTTGATATTAGGAATTTATGCGCCAAATGATGGAAAATCAGAATTCTATAAGAAGCTGCATGAGACAATGTTGGACTATCTGGACTATTCTAATATTATTGTGATGGGAGACATGAATGGGGTGGTCTCAACAAATATGGACAAATCCCAAAATCAAAACTTAACAACAGACGGCAGACTTCCTAAAACGTTCTTCGAAATGACAGACAATATGGACTTGATTGACATTTGGAGGACAAAGAACCCCTTGGGTAAAGAAGGAACCTTCTTTTCTGAGGCCCATCTGTCATGGACACGAATTGACCAAATTTGGATATCTAGAGGGCTGGCACCTAAAACAAGAAAAGTGGAAATCTGCCCAAAAACCTGCTCCGACCATAACGCCTTGAAAATGGAACTGAGACTTATCCCAACCGGATCCTTCAGATGGAGGATGAATGACACCTTGTTAAGAGATCAAGAGATTGTTAAGAAGGCCCAAAAAACGCTAAAGGACTATTTTGAAATAAATCTGAACACTACGGTGGAGAAAAGAATAATCTGGGACGCAAGTAAAGCTGTAATGAGAGGGTTTCTGATACAACAGAACACAATAAAGAGAAAATTTTGGAATGGAAAAAAGGAAAAAATCTTGGAGAAAATAAGTGAAGGAGAGAAAAAGTTGAGAACCAAACCAAAGTCAAAAGAGGTCTTAAGAGAAATTAAATTCCATCAAGCACAATACTCGAAATTGATTAACCAAGAGATAGAATGGAAAATTAAACAAATGAAGCAGAGATCGTTTGAATCAGCGAACAAATGTGGAAAGCTGCTAGCTTGGCAGTTGAAAAAAAGACAAAAGTTAAATACGGTTACAAACTTAGAGATTCAAGGAAAAATAGTTCAGAAACCAGAAGAAATAAGGAAGTGCTTCCACAGATACTTTAAAGATCTTTATGCACAGGGGCCTCAGAAACAGTGGCGTAGCGTGGGGGGTGCCAGGGGTGCCAGCCGCACCGGGCGCAACATTTTGGGGGGCGCGTTTGGCCGGCCCCCCTCAAGGAAGCGGGAACCTCTCCAAGGCACAGCGTGCCGTCGGTAGAGGAAAAAAGCCGAGCAGCAGCAGCAGCAAAGTCGGGAGGAGGAGGAGGTGGAGCGAGCCTGCTAATTCCTTGCAAAGTCGGGAGGAGGAGGAGGTGGAGCGAGCCTGCTAAGAATTCCTCGCAGCTGGCCATCCAACCTCCAGCGAAGGAGGGCCCCGCTCCACCTTCCGAGGGAGCCTGCTAGGACCCCCGGCTCCCTGCAGGTGGCTCACAACCCCCGCTAGCCCGGCCGGGGCTCGGGGAGGATGGGAGCCGCCTGCTGGGCTGGCACAGCTGCGTGTGAAGGCGCGGAGGGAGGCGCTCCCAGGGCTGCCGGCGGCCTTTCCCCGCACGCGAAGGAGCAAGGGCGGCGGCGGCGAGGCTGCGCAACAGCCGCTGCGTGAGAACGAGCCCTTGCCCAGCCCGGGGGACGATCCGGAGGCCCTCTCCGAGCGTGTCGCGTGTAGCCAGCCTGCCAGCCTGCCTGCCAGGGTGGAGCAAAGCGGCGGAGTGGGGAGAGGTTGCCCTTCTTCGCACGCACCCCCCCGTCACGCCTTAAATCCACCCTCCCACAAACTAGGAGCGAGCAGCTGAGAGGGAACAGCTGAGAGCCACGAGCAGCTTTTTCTGAAAATGCCCTTTTAAAAAAAAAATCCTAAAATTTATAAACCGCTTGACAGCTACAAAAGCGGTTTGCCAAGAGAATAAAACTGCCAGGAAACAGTGGTGTAGCGTGGGGGGTGCAGGGGGGCCGGGGGTTAGGGTTAGGGGGCGCAAATCCACGGGTTAGGGGGCGCAAATTACTTGCCTTGCCCCGGGTGCTGACAAGCCACGCTACGCCACTGCTCAGAAAGAATCGGAAATAGATCAATTTTTGAGGACAAATGGACTATCTAAAATAAGTCAAGACAAAAGATCAATTCTCAACAGTAAAATAACTCAACAGGAAATTGAAGGTGCCATCCAAAATATGCAACTTGGCAAATCTCCAGGCCCGGATGGACTCACCTCCAAATATTATAAGACTCTGAAAGACTTCTTGATACAACCGCTGTTGGAGGTTTGTAACCAGATTATGGAGGGGAAGAGGGCACCGGAAACGTGGAAAGAAGCATTCATCACATTGATACCCAAGTCAGAAATGGAAAAGACCCAGCTTAAGAACTACCGTCCCATCTCACTCCTGAATGTGGATTACAAAATATTTGCAGACATTTTAGCAAGTAGATTTAAAAAAGTTTTAAATGAAGTAATTCACAAGGACCAAGCAGGCTTTCTCCCTGGTAGACATATGTCTGATAATACCAGGAACATTATTGACATACTGGAGCTTTTGCGAATCAGGAACACAAGGGCGGCTTTAATCTTTATTGATGCGGAGAAAGCATTTGACAACATTTCTTGGATGTTTATGAAGAAAAATTTGAAAGGGATGGGAGTGGGACGGGGGTTTGAAAATGGTTTAGAAGCAATCTATTCAGAACAAAAAGCCAAACTGATAGTGAACAATGTGGTGTCGGAGGAACTCAAAATTGAAAAAGGGACACGACAGGGGTGCCCTCTATCTCCTCTGTTATTCATTTCTGTCCTGGAGGTGCTGCTGAATATGATCAGGGAGGACCGGTTGGTGCAGGGTATAGTGGTCGGAGCGAAACAGTACAAACTGAAAGCTTTTGCAGATGACCTAGTTTTAACATTACAGGAGCCAGAATCTAGCACGAAAAGAGTTCTGGAACTTATCTTGGAGTTTGGTCGGGTGGCGGGATTTAAGCTAAACAAACAAAAAACCAAGGTTTTGGTCAAAAATTTGACACCTACAGAGATAGAGGGGTACCAGAAAGAAACAGAACTAAGTGTGGTTAAAAAAGTGAAGTACCTGGGGGTATCTTTGTCCACCAAAAACTTAAATTTATTTAAAGATAACTATGAAAAATGTTGGGTGGAAATCAAAAAGGATTTGGATATTTGGTCAAGATTGAAACTTACCTTGTCAGGTCGAATCGCAGCTATAAAGATGTGTGTTTTGCCGAAAATGCTATTTTTGTTTCAAACCCTACAGGTCGTGGACAGAATGGAATGTTTTGGAAAATGGCAGAAGGATATATCTAAGTTTGTCTGGCAGGGCAAAAAACCCCGAATAAAATTCAAAATATTAACTGACTCAAAAGAAAGAGGGGGGTTTGCCCTGCCGGACTTAAGGTTATACTATGAAGCTGCAGCCTTCTGCTGGTTGAAAGATTGGTTTTTATTGGAAAACACCGATGTCCTAGATCTGGAAGGGTTTGACAATGCCTTTGGTTGGCATGCATATTTGTGGTATGACAAGGCGAAGGTTCATAAATTATTTAAAAACCATATTGTCAGAAAATCAATTTTTGCCGTCTGGATGAAGTACAAGGATTTACTAGAAAGTAAGACCCCGAGGTGGTTATCACCAGTGGAAGCCAAGGTCTTTAAAAAAAGACCCAATATGGAGGCCTACTGGCCAAAATATTGGGAATTAATTGAAAGAGTTGGAGATAACTGGAAGCTCCAAAGCCAAGACAAACTAAAAAGTAAGGTGCGAGATTGGTTACATTATGCTCAAATTCAAGAGGTTTTTAAAATGGATAAAAAAGTTGGTTTCCAGGTGGAGAAATCGAAACTGGAGACGGAGTTACTAGAACCAAAAACTAAGGTACTTTCGAGAATGTATAACTTGCTGCTTAAATGGAATACACAGGATGAGACAGTTAAATCTGCTATGATAAAATGGGCACAGGATGTAGGACATAACATTATGTCTGTGGACTGGGAAAGGTTATGGAACACCGGTATGAAATTTACGGCATGCAGTGCCTTGAAAGAGAACATTATGAAAATGGTATACCGGTGGTACATGACCCCAGTCAAGTTGGCTAAAATATACCACCTGTCTGATAACAAATGTTGGAAATGTAAGGAGGCAGAAGGGACATTCTTTCACCTCTGGTGGACCTGTCCGAAAGTAAAGGCCTTCTGGGAAATGATATATAATGAGTTGAAAAAGGTATTTAAATATACCTTCCCTAAGAAACCAGAGGCCTTTCTTCTGGGCATGGTGGACCGGAAGGTGCCAAAGAAGGATAGAACTTTGTTTATGTATGCAACCACAGCAGCAAGGATTCTTATCGCAAAGTACTGGAAGACACCAGATTTACCCACACTGGAGGACTGGCAGACGCAGTTGTTGGACTATATGGAGTTGGCAGAAATGACTGGCAGAATCCGAGATCTGAGCGAAGAAACAATGGAGGAGGACTGGAAAAAATTCAAGGACTACTTGCAAAAATATTATAAGCTGTTTGAATGTTAAGATTGCGCAAGATTAGGAAATGCTACGTTTCTGCAATTTGATTAAGTAAATGACAAAGTAAGTTATGATAAAAAAAAACCGAGATAAATGTGAAACAAGTATATTATGTTTATTATAAAAGCGTTAAAATTAAATTACAAACTTTTGAAATTGGTAACATAATAGATTTAAAGGTACAATAAGGGGTGAAACAAGGTAATAAATTGCTGATTTGGTTAAAATAATGAACGCAATGTTGGGAGGACGCGAGGAGATCCGAAAGAAAGCAAGTTGCTGAAAGATGATGTGAAACATATTCAACTTTTTCTTCTTCTTCTATTTTTCTTTATATATAAAAAAAATGTTTCTTGCATGTTGTTATGTAAACAAATCTGTGAACCTATGAAAAGAAACGCAATAAGAAAACTTTAAAAAAAAAAGGAAATTGGGACCAGCGTCACAGCCAGAGAGCAGGGAAGAGGAAGAGCGCCAGAGATCAAGCGCTGGCAGCTCGCAACAGGGGGGAGGGCACGAGTCAGGAGTGGCCACACCTCCATCGGGGAGCGAAGAAACGGTCAGACGGAAAGTGGAAGGTTGGGCGCGCGCGCCAAGTTCAAATGCACAGGAAAGTGACGCAGTAGGCAGCCAGGAAAGGGAGCCAGGTCCTAAAGCCCGGCGCAAGGAGACAGGGAGTTCCGGGGGGTCGGCGTCAGAAGAATCCCGGAAGGAAGAGACCCCGGGGGGCAGAGGGACCCAGAGGAGAGCAGTCAGGCGGAAAAGGTGGAGCAGGGCTAGGATATTAAGTTGGTGCACAAGGGGCGAAGACTCAGACGGAGCTTCGCCGATCTAGCCATTAGACATAGAGTTGCACGCAGCAGCTTGGGAATGGAAACTGTAACTCAATAAAGACTTTTACGTAATGACCGCTGGCTAGCGTGATCCTCTGTGAGCTAGGATCTTGAAGCAGCTCTGACAGTAAGCTCCGTCTCCCTTCATTGTGGGCATCTACAGCCTCGAGGAGAGGAGAGAAGCAGGTGCCTACTAGCTAGCTCACGAACAGCAGACAACATGACGGCTGAGCAGCAGATAGAGGAACTCAGAAAAGCAGTGTCACAACTGAATGCCGAGGCTCTCACATCCAGGAAGAGAGAGGAGGAGGCAGCTGCCGCCTGCAGGGATCTCCAGGTCAGGTTGGACATGCTTACGAAGCACGGGCAACTGACACCCAGACAGGAGGGAATTGGGTTGGCGAGACGAACAGGCGGTCTGGTCTCTCACTTCGATGGGAACCTGCAGCAGTACCCCAACTTTAGAGCAGATGTAATGTGTGCACTGGAACTGCTGAAAAAAGACTTTAGAGATGAGCAAGAGAAGGTGGGATTCATCATGTCCCATTTGCATGGGGAAGCTAAAGCATGGCTGCGCAATCTATGGAGGGATAAGGATCCGGCGCTCCAAGATGCGGATGCCTTTATTAAAGCGATGGATGGGTGTTTTTTATCAAGCATTGACGTGGATCTTGCCCGGAAGGAGGTGCATGGACTAAGGCAAGGGAGGGCCAGCGTAAGGCAATATCATGCCCGCTTTTTCGCTTTGGTCAGTGCCCTGGAATGGGACAGAGATTCGGCCCCTGTGAGAGACCTCTTTTGGGAGGGGTTGCACAGCTCGATTAAAGATGAAATCGCGAGGGGGGAGAGACCCCGGACCACCCAGGAGGTCGTTCAGAGGGCACTGGCAGTGGGGGTGCGGCTGGAAGAACGTCCGTGGAGCAGGGACGAAGGGCGTGGAGGGCGCGAACCAGCCAGGGGCCCCTGCTTCCTTCCCAGAGACGCAGTGCGGGCGCAATCCACGCCTCCACCAGGAGGAGGAGCGGAACCTATCGAGGTTGGAGGTGCAAGGGCTCAGTCAGCAACCAGAGCCCTAGCACCAGCAGCAGTGAAAGCGAAGCCTCCTAGAGGGAACAGGAAGTGTTACGTCTGTGAGGAGCCAGGGCACATGGCGAAAGAGTGTCCCCAGAGGCCCCACAAGCTCACTGCAGCCTCAGCAATGGTGACTGCAGCGACACAGCAAGGTGGACCACAGCAGGGAAACGACGCAGTCTGGCTGGAGGAAGAGGCACTGGGGCCCAGCCAGACGTGTTAGTGACGCAGTCCCCAGAGATTTTACAGCCCGTGAACCCCCTCCCGCCCAAACCAGTAGTGAGGCTCACCGCATCTCTCCAGCTGCCCAATGGCATCACCATGGACGTGCCAATCACCGTGGACTCGGGCAGCAATGCGGACTTTATAGGGCAGGACTTTGTCGACAAACACGCTATACAGTTGCTGCCGGCCACACTGCCCCTGCAGGTTGTCACGGTGGATGGCAGGGAGCTGCTAGGGGGGCAAGTGGTGAAGCAGACGCCACCGATGGTGATGCGACTTGGGAATCACAAAGAAGTCATCAGCTTCAATGTCACTCAACTATCGGATACGCCCATTGTATTGGGAATGAGTTGGTTGGACAAGCACAGCCCAACGCTGGCTTGGTACCAGAGGCAGCTGATCTTCGGCTCTTCCTTTTGTGCTGAACACTGCATCGTGCCCCGGCAGGAAGGAGAGGAAGAGGAGTCACAGCTGCTGCTAGGCACGCTGCAAGCGATTCCCCACAAGTACGCAGAATTTTTGGAAGTTTTCTGCGAAAAGGAGGCGGACAGACTACCCCCTCACAGACCATATGACTGCAAAATTGACCTGCTGCCGGGGGCGGCGCTGCCTAAAGGGAAACTGTATTCCATGTCAGAGGACGAACTGCAAGAACTCAAGGAGTTCATAGATCATAATTTGGAGCGCGGTTTCATCCGAGAGTCCAAGGCAGCGGGGGGCAGTCCTGTATTCTTTGTTAAAAAGCGAGACACGCCCCAAAAAAGACTGGTCGTGGACTATCGCATTTTAAACAGTGGGACCAAGCCATCGGACTTCCCCATGCCCCAAATCGACGACCTCCTAGCGAAGGTGCGGAAGGGAAAAGTGTTCACCAAGTTGGACCTGCGAGGGGCGTACAACCTCATTCGCATGCGGGAAGGAGATGAGTGGAAGACGGCCATGTTCACGCCACTGGGGACCTACGAATATAGAGTTATGCCTTTTGGATTGCAAAATGGCTCCCACGTTTTTCAAGCTTTCATGCATCACGTGTTGGCGGGACTTCTCTACAAGACGTGCGTCTGTTTCTTAGATGACATCCTGATCTTTTCGGAATCGCAGCAGGAGCATGACGGGCACGTCAAGGAAGTGCTGAGCAGGCTAAAGCAACATAGGCTCTACGCCAAGCTGGAGAAGTGCCAATTTGACGTGACGGAGGTGGACTTTCTGGGCTACAAGCTGTCTGACAAGGGGCTCGCCATGGACAGCGCCAAGGTTCGAGCGGTGTTGGATTGGAAGAGTCCACGCAACCGGAAGGAGGTCCAACGGTTTGTCGGCTTCGCGAACTTCTATCGCAAGTTTATCAAAGGCTTCGCTATGCAGACAGCGGCCATCACAGACACGCTTAGCTCCAAGAAAAAGAAGTTCATTTGGACAGAGCAGGCGGAGCAGTCCTTTCAGGCGCTCAAGCGTCTCTTCGCGTCGGAAGAGCAGCTGCTTCATGTCAACCCCAGCAGGCCGATGAGGGTGGAGACAGACGCCTCGGACAGAGCCGTGGGGGCGGTCCTGCTGCAGAAGGACCAGCAGGGGGTGTGGCGACCGGGAGCGTTTTACTCCAGGAAGCTCAGCAAGTCCGAGCAGAACTACACCATCTGGGACAGGGAGTTGCTGGCCATTCATGCAGCGTTCAAAGCGTGGAGGCACTTCCTGATCGGCGCCAAGCACACGGTGCAGGTTTGCACGGACCACAAGAATCTGGAGCACTGGCGCACGGCACAGTTCCTAAACCAGAGGCAGATACGTTGGGCTGAGTTCTTTGCGAACTTCGACTTCCGCATAGAGTATGTCCCGGGGGACACTAACATCATGGCGGACGCCCTCTCCCGTAAGCCACAGTATCTGGAGGACGCAACGCCAGCGTCCGCCATGCACATCTTCGCACCAACAGTGTGGGCGTGCGCCGCGGCCACCGTGGACCTGGAGGCGGTGCGACGAGCGTTGCAGGATGACTCCTTCGCGCAAGCAAAGATGGCAGAGGTGCAAAGGGGCAAGGCTGCGGCCGACGGTTTCCAGCTACGAGATGGATTGCTCATCCGTAGAGGGGCCATCTACGTGCCGGGAGACGACCTTCGCGCCAAGGTGCTGCAGCAGCTGCACGACGCGCCCACGGCCGGGCACTTTGGCAAGGAGAAGACGGTGGAATTAGTAGCCAGGGATTTCTGGTGGCCTGGAATGAGAGGGGAGGTCGCAGACTACGTGGCGAGGTGTGACACCTGCCAGAGGGCCAAGCCAGTGCACAGACCGCCGGCCGGACTGTTGGAACCGCTGCAAACTCCGGTCGAACCTTGGGAAAGGGTGGCTCTGGACTTTGTCACAGATCTGCCCAGCTCGAGGGGCAAGACGGCAGTGCTGGTGGTGGTGGACTTGTTCTCCAAGATGGCACATTTCATTCCGTGTGCGAAGGTGGCCACGGCGGAGCAAACCACCAAACTGTTCATAGACCACGTGTTCAAGGTTCACGGTCTGCCACGGTCTATTCTGTCCGACCGGGGGCGGCAGTTCATCTCGAATTTCTGGCAGAAGCTGATGGGCTTCCTGAACGTCAAGATCAACCTGGCGTCGGCGAGACACCCGCAGACCAACGGGCAAGCGGAGTGGGTCAATGCCATCATGCAGCAGTACCTGAGATGTTATGCAAATCAACAGCCTGCGACGTGGGTGGATTACCTGCCGCTTGCCGAGTTCGCCTACAACAACACGAAGCACGTGTCCACGGGGGTCACGCCGTTCTTCGCCAACTTAATATCCTAGCCCTGCTCCACCTTTTCCGCCTGACTGTTCTCCTCTGGGTCCCTCTGCCCCCCGGGGTTTCTTCCTTCCGGGATTCTTCTGACGCTGACCCGGACCCTTCTGCCTCCTTGCGCCGGGCTTTAGGACCTGGCTCCCTTTCCGGGCTGCTTACTGCGCCGCCTTCCTCTGCATTTGAACTTGGCACGCGCGCCCAACCTTCCACTTTCCGCTTAACTGTTTCTTCGCTCCCCGATGGAGGTGTGGCCACTCCTGACTCATGCCCTCCCTCCTGTGGTGAGCTGCCAGCGCTTGCCCCCTGGCTCCTTTCCTCCTCCCTGCTCCCTGGCGGTGACGCTGGTCCCGATTTCCAACTGCTCTCCTCTGAGTCCCCTCTGGCTCTATCTTCCTGGGGTGCCCCCCTAAACTCCCCCCTTGCCCTGGCCACTGGTGCTCCTTTCTGTGAATCCTCTGATTCACTGGAAAGACTCGGAGATCTCGGGTCGTCGTCATCACTCATCTTTTCTTCTGCCTCCTCCCCTTCGCTCTCTGTTTCCTCCCTTGCCCTTGCCTCTGCTCCTAAACCCCTGACAGCTGGCTTGGTACCAGAGGCAGCTGACCTTCGGCTCTTCCTTTTGTGCTGAACACTGCATCGTCCCCCGGCAGGAAGGAGGGGAAGAGGAGTCACAGCTGGTGCTAGGCACGCTGCAAGCGATTCCCCACAAGTACGCAGAATTTTTGGAGGTTTTCTGCGAGAAGGAGGCGGACAGGCTACCCCCCCACAGACCATATGACTGCAACATTGACCTGCTGCCGGGGGCGGCGCTGCCTAAAGGGAAGCTGTATTCCATGTCTGAGGATGAACTGCAGGAACTCAAAGAGTTCATAGATCATAATTTGGAGCGCGGTTTCATCCAGGAGTCCAAGGCAGCGGGGGGCAGTCCTGTATTCTTCGTTAAGAAGCGGGACACGCCCCAAAAAAGACTTGTGGTGGACTATCGCATCTTAAACAGTGTGACCAAGCCATCGGACTTCCCCATGCCCCGAATCGACGACCTCCTCGCAAAGGTACGGAAGGGCAGCGTGTTCACCAAGTTAGACCTGCGAGGGGCGTACAACCTCATTCGCATGCGGGAAGGGGATGAGTGGAAGACAGCCATGTTCACGCCGCTGGGCACCTACGAATATAGAGTTATGCCTTTTGGATTGCAAAATGGCTCCCACGTTTTTCAAGCGTTCATGCATCACGTGTTGGCGGGGCTCCTCTACAAGACGTGCGTCTGTTTCTTAGATGACATCCTGATCTTTTCGGAATCGCAGCAGGAGCATGACAGACACGTCAAAGAAGTGCTAAGCAGGCTACAGCAGCATAGGCTCTACGCCAAGCTGGAGAAGTGCCAATTCGACGTGACGGAGGTGGATTTTCTGGGCTACAAGTTGTCTGACAAGGGGCTCGCCATGGACAGCGCCAAGGTTCGAGCGGTGTTGGACTGGAAGAGCCCACGCAACCGGAAGGAGGTCCAACGGTTTGTCGGCTTCGCGAACTTCTATCGCAAGTTTATCAAAGGCTTCGCTATGCAGACAGCGGCCATCACGGACACGCTTAGCTCCAAAAAAAAAGAAGTTCATCTGGACAGAGCAGGCGGAGCAGTCCTTTCAGGCACTCAAGCGTCTCTTCGCGTCGGACGAGCAGCTGCTGCATGTCGACCCCAGCAGGCCGATGAGGGTGGAGACAGACGCCTCGGACAGAGCCGTGGGAGCAGTCCTGCTGCAGAAAGACCCGCAGGGGGTTTGGCGGCCGGGAGCGTTTTACTCCAGGAAGCTCAGCAAGTCCGAACAGAACTACACCATCTGGGACAGGGAGTTGCTGGCCATTCATGCAGCATTCAAAGCATGGAGGCACTTCCTGATCGGCGCCAAGCACACGGTGCAGGTCTGCACGGACCACAAGAATCTGGAGCACTGGCGCACGGCACAGTTCCTGAACCAAAGGCAGATACGTTGGGCTGAGTTCTTTGCGAACTTTAACTTCCGAATAGAGTATGTCCCGGGGGACACCAACATCATGGCGGACGCTCTCTCTCGTAAGCCACAATATCTGGAGGACGCCAAGCCAGCGGCCGCCATGCACATCTTCGCACCAACAGTGTGGGCGTGCGCTGCGGCAACCGTGGACCTGGAGGCAGTGCGGCGAGCGTTGCAGGATGACTCCTTCGCGCAAGCGAAGATGGCAGAGGTGCACAGGGGCACGGCAGCGACCGACGAGTTCCAGCTGAAAGATGGATTGCTCATTCGCAAAGGGGCCATCTACGTGCCGGGAGACGAACTTCGCGCCAAGGTACTGCAGCAGCTGCACGACGCGCCCACTGCCGGGCACTTTGGCAAGGAGAAGACGGTGGAATTAGTCGCCAGGGACTTCTGGTGGCCCGGAATGAGAGGGGAGGTCGCGGACTACGTGGCGAGGTGTGACACCTGCCAGAGGGCCAAACCGGTGCACAAACCGCCGGCCGGACTGTTGGAACTGCTGCAAACTCCGGTCGAACCATGGGAGAGGGTGGCCCTGGACTTTGTCACGGATCTGCCCAGCTCGAGGGGCAAGACGGCCGTGCTGGTGGTGGTGGACTTGTTCTCCAAGATGGCACATTTCATTCCGTGTGCCAAGGTGGCCACGGCGGAGCAAACCGCCAAACTGTTCATAGACCACGTGTTCAAGGTTCACGGTCTGCCGCGGTCTATTCTGTCCGACCGAGGGCGACAGTTCATCTCGAACTTCTGGCAGAAGCTGATGGACTTCCTGAACGTCAAGATCAACCTGGCGTCGGCGAGACACCCGCAGACCAACGGGCAGGCGGAGCGGGTCAATGCCATCATGCAGCAGTACCTGAGATGTTATGCGAATCAACAGCCTGCGACGTGGGTGGATTACCTGCCGCTCGCCGAGTTTGCCTACAACAACACGAAGCACGTGTCCACGGGGGTCACGCCGTTCTTCGCTAACAACGGGAGGCACCCCAGAACCTTCCCGAGACTGGAAAGGATGGGGGAGGGGGAGCCGCAGACAGCAGATGCGTTCGCGTCGGAGTTGCAGGAGGTCAACGATCAGCTGCGGCGACACCTGGAGCTGGCCAAACATGCATACAAGGTGCAAGCGGACAAATACAGAAGGGTTGGCGAAGAGATCCATGTGGGAGACTGGGTCTGGTTAGCAGCCCACGCAGTGCCGGCCAGGTCGTTGGCCAAGAAGAAGCTGGGGCACAAGCAACTGGGGCCCTACCAAGTCGAAGAGCAGGTCAACCCGGTGGCTTTCAGGCTGGCGCTTCCGGAGGGTTCCAGAATGCATCCGGTGTTCCACAGATCGGTGCTCACCCCCTACAAGGCACCGCACAGGTTTCAGGAACCCGGAACGGCACCGAGTCCGCTCAGAGAAGGAACCGGGCACGCGGGAGTGGCACAGAAGGAACGCATCAACGAAGTCACGGAGATTTTGGACTCCAGATGGGGGGAAGAAGGGGTAGAATACCTTCTCGCCAAGGAGGGCACCCCGGCCAGTGCGAACAGCTGGGTGCCGGGCTACGCCTTGGACGAACCTCTGCTCAAAGACGAGTTTCATGCCCTCTTCCCACATAGACCAATGCCAGCAGAATTTTTCGACGACTGGCTTTTCACGCCAACGCTTTCTGCCAGCACGTTCCGGGGGTTCGACTCGGACGAGGACCCGATACGAGACGCCCGTTCCCCGGAGGGGTCGCCCTCGGGATCTGCCTCAGAACCCTCGTATTGGTGGGACGATAGACCAGAGGAGCAGTGGCGCAGGAAGTGGCAGGAAGGTCCAGGACGAGCAACGCCGCCAGGAGGAAGTGAGGGAGAGACGGACATGGACGTTTTCGGGGACGACCCTGGTTTCGAGCACGGCGGCACAGAGATGGAAGCGGAGGTGACCGTCGTCGACGAGAGCAGGGAGGCAGAACCGGGAGACTTCAGATGGAGGCCCGCCACGGGAAGCGAACTGTATCCGACGTTCGTCCCTCTGACACAGCAGCACCCAGTTCCCGCACCGGAAGGAGGGGAGGGGGGAACGGGGGGCTTCGAGGGGGGGATGGATGTCAGGGGTTCAGGAGCAGAGGCAAGGGCAAGGGAGGAAACAGAGAGCGAGGGGGAGGAGGCAGAAGAAAAGATGAGTGATGACGACGACCCGAGATCTCCGAGTCTTTCCAGTGAATCAGAAGATTCACAGAAAGGAGCACCAGTGGTCAGGGCAAGGGGGGAGCCTAGGGGGACACCCCAGGAAGATAGAGCCAGAGGGGACTCAGAGGAGAGCAGTTGCAAATCGGGACCAGCGTCACAGCCAGAGAGCAGGGAAGAGGAAGAGCGCCAGAGATCAAGCGCTGGCAGCTCGCAACAGGGGGGAGGGCACGAGTCAGGAGTGGCCACACCTCCATCGGGGAGCGAAGAAACGGTCAGACGGAAAGTGGAAGGTTGGGCGCGCGCGCCAAGTTCAAATGCACAGGAAAGTGACGCAGTAGGCAGCCAGGAAAGGGAGCCAGGTCCTAAAGCCCGGCGCAAGGAGACAGGGAGTTCCGGGGGGTCGGCGTCAGAAGAATCCCGGAAGGAAGAGACCCCGGGGGGCAGAGGGACCCAGAGGAGAGCAGTCAGGCGGAAAAGGTGGAGCAGGGCTAGGATATTAAGTTGGTGCACAAGGGGCGGAGACTCAGACGGAGCTTCGCCGATCTAGCCATTAGACGTAGAGTTGCACGCAGCAGCTTGGGAATGGAAACTGTAACTCAATAAAGACTTTTACTTAATGACCGCTGGCTAGCGTGATCCTCTGTGAGCTAGGATCTTGAAGCAGCTCTGACAGATATACTTTTGCCAGTGGCGTAGCGTGGGGGGTGCAGGGGGGCCGGCCGCACCGGGCGCAACATCTGGGGGTTAGGGTTAGGGGGCGCAAATCCACGGGTTAGGGGGCGCAAATCCACGGGTTAGGGGGCGCAAATTACTTGCCTTGCCCCGGGTGCTGACGCTACGCCACTGACTTTTGCAAAAAAACCGGAGGCTTTTCTTTTCTTTTAGAGATCTTAGGAAAGGACATAAGAAGAAAAGACTGTAAACTCTTTCAATATGCAGCAACGGCAGCCAGAATCTTGTTGGCCCAGAAATGGAAGCAAGAGGAAATACCGACGATAAAAGAATGGAGACTGAAATTGACAGATTATGCGGAATTGGACAAATTAACTGGGAAAATCAGATACACCAAAGACCAAAAGTTCATCGAAGACTGGGGAAAGTTCGTAGATATTCTGAAAAACGTATGCGGCGTTGTCAGGGGTTTAGGAGCAGAGGCACGGGCAAGGGAGGAGACAGAGAGCGAAGGGGAGGAGGCAGAAGAAAAGATGAGTGATGACGACGACCCGAGATCTCCCAGTCTTTCCAGTGAATCAGAGGATTCACAGAAAGGAGCACCAGTGGCCAGGGCAAGGGGGGAGTCTAGGGGGGCACCACAGGAAGATAGAGCCAGAGGGGACTCAGGGGGGAGCAGCTGGAAATCGGGACCAGCGTCACCGCCAGGAAGCAGGGAAGAGAAAGGGAGCCAGGGGGGAAGCGCTGGCAGCTCACCACAGGAGGGAGGGCATGAGTCAGGAGTGGCCACGCCTCCATCGGGGAGCGAAGAAACGGTTAAGAGGAAAGTGGAAGGTTGGGCGCGCGCCAAGTTCAAATGCAGAGGAAGGCGGCGCAGTAAGCAGCCCCGAAAGGGAACCAGGTCCTAAAGCCCGGCGCAAGGAGGCAGGAGGGTCCGGGTCAGCGTCAGAAGAATCCCGGAAGGAAGAAGCCCCGGGGGGTAGAGGGACCCAGAGGAGGACAGTCAGGCGGAAAAGGTGGAGCAAGGCTAGGATATTAAGTTGGTGCACACGGGGCGGAGACTCAGACGGAGCTTCGCCGATCTAGCTACTAGACGTAGAGTTTGCGCGCAGCAGCGTGAGAATGGAAACTGTAATTCAATAAAGACTTTTACTTAATGATCGCTGGCTAGCGTGATCCTCTGTGAGCTAGGATCTTCAAGCAGCTCTGACAGTAAGCTCCGTCTCATCATTGTGGGCATCTACAGCCTCGAGGAGGGGAGAGAAACAGGTGCCTACTAGCGAGCTCACGAACGGCAGACGACATGACGGCTGAGCAGCAGATAGAGGACCTCAGAAAAGCAGTGGCACAACTGAACGCCGAGGTTCTCGCATCCAGGAAGAGAGAGGAGGAGGCAGCTGCCGCCTGCAGGGATCTCCAGGTCAGGTTAGACGTGCTGACAAAGCAGACACCCCGGCAGGAGGGAATTGGGTTGGCGAGACGGACAGGCGGGCTAGTCTCTCACTTCGATGGGAACCTGCAACAGTATCCCAACTTTAGAGCCGACGTACTGTGCGCACTGCAACTGCTGCATAAAGACTTTAGAGATGAACAAGAGAGAGTGGGGTTCATCATGTCCCATCTGCATGGGGATGCGAAAGCATGGCTACGCAATTTATGGAGAGATAAGGATCCGGCGCTCCAGAATGCGGATGCCTTTATTAAAGCGATGGATGGGTGCTTTTTATCAAGTATTGACGTGGATCTTGCACGGAAGGAGGTGCATGGGCTGAGACAAGGGAGGGCCAGCGTCAGGCAGTATCATGCCCGCTTTTTCGCCTTGGTCAGTGCCCTGGAATGGGACAGAGATTCGGCTCCGGTAAGAGACCTCTTTTGGGAGGGGCTGCACAACTCGATTAAAGATGAGATCGCGAGGGGGGAGAGACCCCGAACCACCCAGGAGGTCGTTCAGAGGGCACTGGCAGTGGGGGTGAGGCTGGAAGGACGTCCGTGGAGCAGGGAAGAAGGGCGTGGAGGGCGCGAACCAGCCGGGGGCCCCTCCTTCCTTCCCAGAGAAGCAGCGCGGGCGCAATCCACGCCTCCGCCAGGAGGAGGAGCCGAACCTATGGAGGTTGGAGGTGCAAGGGCTCAGTCAGCAACCAGAGCCCTAGCACCGGCAGCAGTGAAAGCGAAGCCTCCTAGAGGGAACAGGAAGTGTTACGTCTGTGAGGAACCAGGGCATATGGCAAAAGAGTGTCCCCAGAGGCCCCACAAGCTCACTGCAGCCTCGGCAATGGTGACTGCAGCAACGCAGCAAGCAGGACCACAGCAGGGAAACGACGCAGTCTGGCTGGAGGAAGAGGCACTGGGGCCCAGCCAGACGTGTTAGTGACGCAGTCCCCAGAGATTTTACAGCCCGTGAACCCCCTCCCTTGAATAGATGTATTCAAGTCTCCAGGGCCAGATGAACTGCATCCAAGAGTATTAAAAGAACTGGCAGATGTGATCTCAGAACCACTGGCAGTCATCTTCGAGAAATCCTGGAGAACAGGCGAAGTCCCGGCAGACTGGAGGAGGGCAAATGTTGTCCCTATTTTCAAAAAGGGGAAAAGAGAGGACCCAAATAATTACCGCCCAGTCAGTCTGACATCAATAGCAGGGAAGATTCTGGAGCAGATCATTAAGCAAATAGTCTGTGAGCACCTAGAAAGGAATGCTGTGATCACCAATAGTCAGCATGGATTTCTGAAAAATAAGTCATGTCAGACTAACCTGATCTCATTTTTTGACAGAATTACAAGCCTGGTAGATGAAGGGAACTCAGTGGATATAGCCTACCTTGATTTCAGTAAGGCATTTGACAAGGTGCCCCATGATATTCTTGTAAAGAAGCTGGTAAAATGCGGTCTTGACTCTGCTACCACTCAGTGGATTTGTAACTGGCTGACTGACCGAACCCAAAGGGCGCTCATCAATGGTTCCTCTTCATCCTGGAGAAGAGTGACTAGTGGGGTGCCACAGGGTTCTGTCTTGGGCCCGGTCTTATTCAACATCTTTATCAACGACTTGGATGATGGACTCAAGGGCATCCTGATCAAATTTGCAGATGACACCAAACTGGGAGGGGTGGCTAACACCCCAGAGGACAGGATCACACTTCAAAACGACCTTGACAGATTAGAGAACTGGGCAAAAACAAACAAAATGAATTTTAACAGGGAGAAATGTAAAGTATTGCACTTGGGCAAAAAAAATGAGAGGCACAAATACAAGATGGGGGACACCTGGCTTGAGAGCAGTACATGTGAAAAGGATCTAGGAGTCTTGGTTGACCACAAACTTGACATGAGCCAACAGTGTGACGCGGCAGCTAAAAAAGCCAATGCAATTCTGGGCCTCATCAATAGGAGTATAGCATCTAGATCAAGGGAAGTAATAGTGCCACTGTATTCTGCTCTGGTCAGACCTCACCTGGAGTACTGTGTCCAGTTCTGGGCACCACAGTTCAAGAAGGACACTGACAAACTGGAACGTGTCCAGAGGAGGGCAACCAAAATGGTCAAAGGCCTGGAAACGATGCCTTATGAGGAACGGCTAAGGGAGCTGGGCATGTTTAGCCTGGAGAAGAGGAGGTTAAGGGGTGATATGATAGCCATGTTCAAATATATAAAAGGATGTCACATAGAGGAGGGAGAAAGGTTGTTTTCTGCTGCTCCAGAGAAGCGGACACGGAGCAATGGATCCAAACTACAAGAAAGAAGATTCCACCTAAACATTAGGAAGAACTTCCTGACAGTAAGAGCTGTTCGACAGTGGAATTTGCTGCCAAGGAGTGTGGTGGAGTCTCCTACTTTGGAGGTCTTTAAGCAGAGGCTTGACAACCATATGTCAGGAGTGCTCTGATGGTGTTTCCTGCTTGGCAGGGGGTTGGACTCGATGGCCCTTGTGGTCTCTTCCAACTCTATGATTCTATGATTCTATGATTCTATGATTCTATGATTCCCGCCCAAACCAGTAGTGAGGCTCACAGCATCTCTCCAGCTGCCCAATGGAATCACCATAGACGTGCCAATCACCATCGACTCAGGCAGCAATGCGGACTTTATAGGACAGGACTTTGTCGACAGGCACGCTGTACAGTTGCTGCCGGCCACACTGCCCCTGCAGGTTGTCACGGTGGATGGCAGGGAGCTGCTCGGGGGGCAAGTGGTGAAGCAGACGCCACCAATGGTGATGCGACTTGGGAATCACAGAGAAATCATCAGCTTCAACGTCACTCAACTATCTGACACGCCCGTTGTATTGGGCATGAGTTGGCTGGACAAGCACAGCCCAACGATGGCTTGGTACCAGAGGCAGCTGACCTTCGGCTCTTCCTTTTGTGCTGAACACTGCATAGTGCCCAGGCAGGAAGGAGAGGAAGAGGAGTCACAGCTGCTGCTAGGCACGCTGCAAGCGATTCCCCACAAGTACGCTGAATTTTTGGAAGTTTTCTGCGAGAAGGAGGCAGACAGGCTACCCCCTCACAGACCATATGACTGCAAAATTGACCTGCTGCCGGGGGCGGCGCTGCCTAAAGGGAAACTGTATTCCATGTCAGAGGACGAACTGCAAGAACTCAAGGAGTTCATTGATCATAATTTGCAGCGCGGCTTCATCCGGGAGTCCAAGGCAGTGGGGGGCAGTCCCGTATTCTTTGTTAAGAAGCGGGACACGCCCCAAAAGAGACTCGTAGTGGATTACAGGATTTTGAACAGTGTGACTAGGCCATCGGACTTCCCCATGCCCCGAATTGACGACCTCCTCGCGAAGGTACGGAAGGGCAGAGTGTTCACCAAGTTGGACCTGCGGGGGGCGTACAACCTCATTCGCATGCGGGAGGGTGATGAGTGGAAGACAGCCATGTTCACGCCCCTGGGGACCTACGAATATAGAGTTATGCCTTTTGGATTGCAAAATGGCTCCCACGTTTTTCAAGCATTTATGCATCACGTGTTGGCGGGACTGCTCTACAAGACGTGCGTCTGTTTCTTAGATGACATCCTGATCTTTTCGGAGTCGCAGCAGGAGCATGACAAGCACGTCAAGGAAGTGCTGAGCAGGCTAAAGCAACATAGGCTCTACGCCAAGCTGGAGAAGTGCCAATTTGACGTGACGGAGGTGGATTTTCTGGGCTACAAGCTGTCTGACAAGGGGCTCGCCATGGACAGCGCCAAGGTGCGAGCGGTGTTGGATTGGAAGAGCCCGCGCAACCGGAAGGAGGTCCAACGGTTTGTCGGCTTTGCGAACTTCTATCGCAAGTTTATCAAGGGCTTCGCGATGCAGACGGCGGCCATCACTGACACGCTTAGCTCCAAGAAAAAGAAGTTCATTTGGACAGAGCAGGCGGAGCAGTCCTTTCAGGCACTCAAGCGTCTCTTCGCGTCGGAAGAGCAGCTGCTTCATGTCAACCCCAGCAAGCCGATGAGGGTGGAGACAGACGCTTCGGACAGAGCCGTGGGGGCGGTCCTGCTGCAGAAAGACCCGCAGGGGGTGTGGCGACCGGGAGCGTTTTACTCCAGGAAGCTCAGCAAGTCCGAGCAGAACTACACCATATGGGACAGGGAGTTGCTGGCAATTCATGCAGCGTTCAAGGCGTGGAGGCACTTTCTGATCGGCGCCAAGCACACGGTGCAGGTTTGCACGGACCACAAGAATCTAGAGCACTGGCGCACGGCACAGTTCCTGAACCAGAGGCAGATACGTTGGGCTGAGTTCTTTGCGAACTTCGACTTCCGAATAGAGTATGTCCCGGGGGACACCAACATCATGGCAGACGCTCTCTCCCGTAAGCCACAGTATCTGGAGGACGCAACACCAGCGGCCGCCATGCACATCTTCGCACCGACAGTGTGGGCGTGCGCCGCGGCGACCGTGGACCTAGAGGCGGTACGGCGAGCGTTGCAGGGGGACTCCTTCGCACAAGCAAAGATGGCAGAGGTGCAAAGGGGCAAGGCAGCGGCCGACGGTTTCCAGCTAAGAGATGGATTGCTCATCCGTAAAGGGGCCATCTACGTGCCGGGAGACGAACTTCGAGCCAAGGTGCTGCAGCAGCTGCACGACGCGCCCACGGCCGGGCACTTTGGCAAGGAGAAGACGGTGGAATTAGTAGCCAGGGATTTCTGGTGGCCTGGAATGAGAGGGGAGGTCGCAGACTACGTGGCGAGGTGTGACACCTGCCAGAGGGCCAAACCAGTGCACAAACCGCCGGCCGGACTGTTGGAGCCGCTGCAAACTCCGGTAGAACCTTGGGAAAGGGTGGCCCTGGACTTTGTCACGGATCTGCCCAGCTCAAGGGGCAAGACGGCAGTGCTGGTGGTGGTGGACCTGTTTTCCAAGATGGCGCATTTCATTCCGTGTGCTAAGGTGGCCACGGCGGAGCAAACCGCCAAACTGTTCATAGACCACGTGTTCAAGGTTCACGGTCTGCCACGGTCTATTCTGTCCGACCGCGGGCGGCAGTTCATCTCGAACTTCTGGCAGAAGCTGATGGGCTTCCTGAACGTCAAGATCAACCTGGCGTCGGCGAGACACCCGCAGACCAACGGGCAAGCGGAGCGGGTCAATGCCATCATGCAGCAGTACCTGAGATGTTATGCAAATCAACAGCCTGCGACGTGGGTGGATTACCTGCCGCTTGCAGAGTTCGCCTACAACAACACGAAGCACGTATCCACGGGGGTCACGCCGTTCTTCGCCAACAACGGGAGGCACCCCAGAACCTTCCCGGGACTGGAAAGAATGGGGGAGGGGGAGCCGCAGACAGCAGATGCGTTCGCGTCGGAGCTGCAGGAAGTCCACGATCAGCTGAGGCGCCACCTGGAGCTGGCCAAGCACGCATACAAGGTACAAGCAGACAAGCACAGAAGGGTTGGAGAAGAGCTCCACGTGGGAGACTGGGTTTGGTTAGCGGCCCACGCAGTGCCGGCCAGGTCGTTGGCCAAGAAGAAACTAGGGCATAAACAACTGGGGCCCTACCAAGTCGAAGAGCAGGTCAACCCGGTAGCTTTCAGACTGGCACTTCCGGAGGGTTCCAGAATGCATCCGGTATTCCACAGATCGGTGCTCACTCCCTACAAGGCACCGCACAGGTTCCAGGAACCCGGAACGGCACCGAGTCCGGCCAGAGACAGAACAGGACACGCGGGAGCGGCACAGAAGGAACGCATCAACGAAGTCACGGAGATTTTGGACTCCAGATGGGGGGAAGAGGGGGTAGAATACTTTCTCGCCAAGGAGGGCACCCCGGCCAGTGCGAACAGCTGGGTGCCGGGATACGCCTTAGACGAACCTCTGCTCAAAGACGAGTTTCATGCCCTCTTCCCACATAGACCTATGCCAGCAGACTTTTTCGACGACTGGCTTTTCACACCCACGCTTTCGGCCAGCACGTTCCGGGGGTTCGACTCGGACGAGGAACCAACGCGAGACGTCCGTTCCCCGGAGGGGTCACCCTCGGGATCTGTCTCAGAACCCTCGTATTGGTGGGACGATAGGCCAGAGGAGCAGTTCCGCAGAAAGTGGCTGGACTGCTCAGGACGAGCAACGCCGCCAGGAGGAAGTGAGGGAGAGACGGACATGGACATTTTCGGGGACGACCCTGGTTTCGAGCACGGCGGCACAGAGATGGAAGCGGAGGTGACCGTCGTCGACGAGAGCAGGGAGGAAGTCCCGGAAGAGTTCAGATGGAGGCCCGCCACGGGAAGCGACCGATATCCGACGTTCGTCCCTTTGCAACAGCAGCCCCCAGCTCCAGCACCGGAAGGAGGGGAGGGGGGACTGGGGGGTTTCGAGGGGGGGATGGATGTCAGGGGTTTAGGAGCAGAGGCACGGGCAAGGGAGGAGACAGAGAGCGAAGGGGAGGAGGCAGAAGAAAAGATGAGTGATGACGACGACCCGAGATCTCCCAGTCTTTCCAGTGAATCAGAGGATTCACAGAAAGGAGCACCAGTGGCCAGGGCAAGGGGGGAGTCTAGGGGGGCACCCCAGGAAGATAGAGCCAGAGGGGACTCAGGGGGGAGCAGCTGGAAATCGGGACCAGCGTCACCGCCAGGAAGCAGGGAAGAGAAAGGGAGCCAGGGGGGAAGCGCTGGCAGCTCACCACAGGAGGGAGGGCATGAGTCAGGAGTGGCCACGCCTCCATCGGGGAGCGAAGAAACGGTTAAGAGGAAAGTGGAAGGTTGGGCGCGCGCGCCAAGTTCAAATGCAGAGGAAGGCGGCGCAGTAAGCAGCCCCGAAAGGGAACCAGGTCCTAAAGCCCGGCGCAAGGAGGCAGGAGGGTCCGGGTCAGCGTCAGAAGAATCCCGGAAGGAAGAAGCCCCGGGGGGTAGAGGGACCCAGAGGAGGACAGTCAGGCGGAAAAGGTGGAGCAAGGCTAGGATATTAAGTTGGTGCACACGGGGCGGAGACTCAGACGGAGCTTCGCCGATCTAGCTACTAGACGTAGAGTTTGCGCGCAGCAGCGTGAGAATGGAAACTGTAATTCAATAAAGACTTTTACTTAATGATCGCTGGCTAGCGTGATCCTCTGTGAGCTAGGATCTTCAAGCAGCTCTGACAGGCGTGAACACAACTCTAGTGGGATTTCAAGAGGCACTGTAAAAATAGAGAAATATTGTTAATATGAAATAGTGGGGGAAGGGAGGTGTCAGAGCTGCTCGAAGATCCTAGCTCACAGAGGATCACGCTAGCCAGCGATCATTAAGTAAAAGTCTTTATTGAGTTACAGTTTCCATTTTCAAGCTGCTGCGTGCAACTCTACGTCTAGTAGCTAGATCGGCGTGGCTCCGTCTGATTCTCCGCCCCTTGTGCACCAACTTAATATCCTAGCCCTGCTCCACCTTTTCCGCCTGACTGTTCTCCTCTGGGTCCCTCTGCCCCCCGGGGTTTCTTCCTTCCGGGATTCTTCTGACGCTGACCCGGACCCTTCTGCCTCCTTGCGCCGGGCTTTAGGACCTGGCTCCCTTTCCGGGCTGCTTACTGCACCGCCTTCCTCTGCATTTGAACTTGGCGCGCGCGCCCAACCTTCCACTTTCCGCTTAACCGTTTCTTCGCTCCCCGATGGAGGTGTGGCCACTCCTGACTCATGCCCTCCCTCCTGTGGTGAGCTGCCAGCGCTTGCCCCCTGGCTCCCTTCCTCCTCCCTGCTCCCTGGCGGTGACGCTGGTCCCGATTTCCAACTGCTCTCCTCTGAGTCCCCTCTGGCTCTATCTTCCTGGGGTGCCCCCCTAAACTCCCCCCTTGCCCTGGCCACTGGTGCTCCTTTCTGTGAATCCTCTGATTCACTGGAAAGACTCGGAGATCTCGGGTCGTCGTCATCACTCATCTTTTCTTCTGCCTCCTCCCCTTCGCTCTCTGTTTCCTCCCTTGCCCTTGCCTCTGCTCCTAAACCCCTGACAGGAGGTATAATGGCAATACGAAAGAAGGGAATGTGTAATTAAAGTTTTATTTATATATGGATGATTTATTTATATATGGATGATTTATTTATATATGGATGATTATCAGAGACGCTGAAGGAAGTTCAAAAAAGGAGATAATTTGTTGTATTTTGGATAAAAATGTATAATTGCATGGAAAATCAATAAAATTTATTATATATATAAAAAAAAACCTTATGCAAATAAAGCATTGCTTATTCTTCATCCACTGGTGTGCTTATTGGCTCCAGATCCAGAAATAACCATGCCCTTGGCAGAACATATACAGTGCTTTTTTCTTGGGGGGGGGGGCACAGAGGAATGCATAAAACATTTTGTGAATGTACTTTTGTCCATTTACTGTATTTATTTTTCCCGGTTTGAACTAAAAAATGGCGATTTTCTTGAGTCAAAATGAGAGTACCCCCAATCATTTTTTTTAGAAAAGAAGCACTGCATATATACACACACATATACATATATCCGTTTTATTTTTATTTATTTACAAACGGACACCTATATCTAGGTATGTATATTCTTGTATATAAACTTCCGCGGCCCACCCGCCCCATCCCTCCGCCAAGGGGCACGAGAGGAAGGCCACTGGGGGAGAAAGGCAGGTGAGGGCGGGGGGCAGGGCTGCCCCCTGGGGAGAGCGGGGTCGAGAGAGAGTGGGCGGGAGAAAGAGAGAGGGCCAGCCTGGCTCGGAACGTCTCTGCTGGCCCAACGTCGCAGCGCCTCTTCCGCCCGTTTCCCTCCCCTTCCTGTCCTCTTGCCTCTCCTCCGGTGGCACCTCCTTCCGGTACGCCTGCCCTCGCCCAAGATGGCGGCAGCACAGGCTCTTCCGCCCGTTTCCCTCCCCTTCCTGTCCCCTTGCCTCTCCTCCGGTGGCACCTCCTTCCGGGTACCACTGCCCTCGCCCAAGATGGCGGCAGCACAGGCTCTTCCGCCCGTTTCCCTCCCCTTCCTGTCGGCTTGCCTCTCCTCCGGTGGCACCTCCTTCCGGTACCCCTGCCCTCGCCCAAGATGGCGGTAGCACAGGCTCTTCCGCCCGTTTCCCTCCCCTTCCTGTCCGCTTGCCTCTCCTCCGGTGGCACCTCCTTCCGGTACGCCTGCCCTCGCCCAAGATGGCGGCAGCACAGGCTCTTCCGCCCGTTTCCCTCCACCTTCCTGTCCTCTTGCCTCTCCTCCTGTGGCACCTCCTTCCGGGTACCACTGCCCTCGCCCAAGATGGCGGCAGCACAGGCTCTTCCGCCCGTTTCCCTCCCCTTCCTGTCGGCTTGCCTCTCCTCCGGTGGCACCTCCTTCCGGGTACCCCCTGCCCTCGCCCAAGATGGCGGCAGCACAGGCTCTTCCGCCCGTTTCCCTCCCCTTCTGTTTGCCCCAGAATCACACTACCAAAGCAGAAAGGTCTTCTGGATTCCATCTACATAGGAAGAAGATGAAAACGCTCTGATTGGGCTTATTTCAAATAAGTGTTTTTGGGGTTACAATGCACATTCAACCAAAAATCGCAGAGCGAAATGTATGTTATCAGCCCAAATCAAGCATGGGTGTTTTGGTTCATCTCAATTGAAAGAGGGAGAGGAAGCTTGGCTTGCACTCGGTTTTCATTCACCCACAAATAGAAAATCGAAGTATCATAAGCATAATCAACGCAAAACAGGTTGTTTTGGGTTCCGTCTACATAGAAAGAAGAATCTTGGATTTCGCTTAATAAAAAGTATTGTTCTTTGGTGTTAATGCACATTTACCCCAAAATGGCAAAGTGAATGTTATGCGACCAAAATAAAGAAACACCATTCCTCTTCCATATACTTCTTCCAGAAGACGAATAAGCTTCGAGAGGGCTTATTTGAATTTGCATGGTGTTTTTTGGGTTTGCACTAGAATCACACAACCAAAACAAAAAGAATGCACATTCAACCAAAAATCGCAGTGAAATGTTTGTTATCAGCCAAAATCAACCATAGGTGTTTAAGTTAATCTCAATCGAAAGAGGACAAATAAGCTTGGATTGCATTTCGGTATTCATTGACCCACAAACTGCAAATCGAAGTGTCATAAGCATAAACAAAGTAAAACAGGTTGTTTTGGATACCATCTACATAGAAAGAAGAATCTTGGATTGCGCTTATTTCAAAGTCGTGTTCTTTGGTTCTAATGTACATTGACCCACAAATCGCCAAGGGAGTGTAATGAGCCTAAAATGACAAAACACCATATTTCCGCTTCCATATGCGGAGAAAGAAGACGCATAAGCTTCGAGGCTTATTTCAATTCACAGGGTGTTTTTTGGGTTTGCACTAGAATCACACAACCAAAGCAAAAAGAATGCACATTCAACCAAAAATCGCAGAGTGAAATGTTTTTTATCAGCCAAAATCAACCATATAGGTGTTTAAGTTCATCTCAATAGAAAGAGAACGAATAAGCTTGGATTGCTCTTTCGGTGTTCATTCACCCACAAGCTGCAAAGCAAAGTGTCATAAGCCTAAAGAAAGCAAAACAGGTTGTATTCGGTTCCATCTACATAGAAATAAGAATCTTGGATTTCGCTTATTTCAAAGTCGTGTTCTTTGGTATTAATGCACTTTTACCCAGAAATCGCAAAGTGTATGTAATGAGACCAAAATAACAAAACGCCATATTTCCGCAACCATATGCGTAGAAGGAAGACGAATAAGCTTCGATTGGGCTTATTTCAATTCATAGAATCATAGAATCATAGTTGGAATTTATATGGTGTTTTTTGGGTTTGCACCAGAATCACCCCCAAACAAAGCAATAAGGTGTTTTGCGTTCCATCTACGTAGAAAGAAGATGAACACGCTCTGATTGGGCTTATTTCAAATAGCTGTTTTTGGGGTTAGAATGAACATTCAACAAAAAATCACAGAGCCAAATGTTTGTTATCAGCCCAAATCAACCATAAGTGTTTATGTTTATCTCAATAGAAAGAGAACGAATAAGCTTGGATTGCTCTTTCGGTGTTCATTCACCCACAAGCTGCAAAGCAAAGTGTCATAAGCATAAACAACGCAAAACAGGTTGTTTTGGTTTCCATCTACAGAGAAAGAAGAATCTTGGATTTCGCTTATTTCAAAATCGTGTTCTTTGGAGTTAATGCATATTTACCCAGAAATCGCAGTGTATGTAATGAGACCAAAATAACAAAACGACATATTTCCGCTTCCATATGAGTAGAAAGAAGACGAATAAGCTTCGATTGGGCTTATTTCAATTCATAGAATCATAGAATCATAGTTGAAATTAGCGTGGTGTTTTTTGGGTGTGCACCAGAATCACTTAACCAAAAAGGTGTTCTGGGTTCAATCTACATAAAAAGAAGATGATAACGCTCTCAGTGGGCTTATTTCAAATTGGTGTTTTTTGGGTTAGAATGCACATTCAACCAAAAATCGCAAATGTTTGTTATCAGCCCAAATCAAACATAGGTGTTTTAGTTAATCTCAATAGAAAGAGGACGAATAAGCTTGGATTGCTTTTTCGGTGTTCATTCACCCACAAATAACAAAGCAAAGTGTAATAAGCCTAAAGAAAGCAAAACACGTTGTTTTCAGTTCCATCTACATAGAAAGAAGAATCTTGGATTTCGCTTATTTCAAAGTCATGTTCTTTGGTGTTAATGCACATTTACCCTGAAATCTCAAAGTGTATGTAATGAGACCAAAATAACAAAACGCCATATTTCCGCTTCCATTTGCGTAGAAAGAAGACGAATAAGCTTCGAGAGGGCTTATTTGAATTTGCATGGTCTTTTTTGGGTGTATACCAGAATCACCCCCAAAGAAAGCAATAAAGTATTTTGCGTCCTATCTACGTAGGAAGAAGATAAAAACGCTCTGATTTAGATTATTTCAAATAGCTGTTTTTGGGGTTAGAATGCACATTCAACAAAAAAATCACTGAGCGAAATGTGTGTTATCAGCCCAAATCAACCATAGGTGTTTATGTTCATCTCAATAGAAAGAGAACGAATAAGCTTGGATTGCTCTTTCGTTGTTCATTCACCCACAAGCTGCAAAGCAAAGTGTCATAAGCACAAACAACGCAAAACAGGTTGTTTTGGTTTCCATCTACATAGAAAGAAGAAAGATTTCGCTTATTTCAAAATCGTGTTCTTTGGAGTTAACGCACATTTACCCAGAAATCGCAGTGTATGTAATGAGACCAAAATAACAAAACGAAATTTCCGCTTCCATATGAGTAGAAAGAAGACGAATAAGCTTCGATTGGGCTTATTTCAATTCATAGAATCATAGAATCATAGAGTTGAAATTAGCGTGGTGTTTTTTGGGTGTGCACCAGAATTACCTAACCAAAGCAAAAAGGTGTTCTGGGTTTGAAATAAGCGAAATCCAAGATTCCTCTTTCTATGTAGATGGAAACAAAAAAAAAAAAGTTTTGCTTTCTTTCGGCTTTGGAATTTGTGGGTGAATGAACACCTAAGGAGCAATCCAAGCTTATTCGTCCTCTTTCTATTGAGATTAACTAAAACGTCTATGCTTGATTTGGGCTGATAACAAACATTTCGCTCTGCGATTTTTGGTTGAATGTGCATTCTAACCCCAAAAACACCTATTTGAAATAATCCCAATCAGAGCGTTTTTATCTTCCTCCTACGTAGATAGAACGCAAAATACTTTATTGCTTTCTTTGGGGGTGATTCTGGTATACACCCAAAAAACACCATGCAAATTCAAATAAGCCCTCTCAAAGCTTATTCGTCTTCTTTCTCCCCATGTGGAAGCGGAAATATGGTGTTTCTTTAGTTTGGTCGCATTACATTCACTTTGTGATTTTTGGGTAAATGTGCATTAACACCAAAGAACACTACTTTTTAATAAGCGAAATCCAATATGCAGATGTTAGCCAAAAGACCTTTTTGCTTTGATTGTGTGATTCTGGTGCACACCCTAAAAAACACCACGCTAATTTCAACTCTCTGATTCTATGATTCTAGGAATTGAAATAAGCCCAATCGAAGCTTATTCGTCTTCTTTCTACTCATATGGAAGCGGAAATATGTCGTTTTGTTATTTTGGTCTCATTACATACACTGCGATTTCTTGGTAAATATGCATTAACTCCAAATAACACGATTTTGAAATAAGCGAAATCCAAGATTCTTCTTTCTATGTAGATGGAAACCAAAACAACCTGTTTTGCGTTGTTTATGCTTATGACACTTTGCTTTGCAGCTTGTGGGTGAATGAACACCGAAAGAGCAATCCAAGCTTATTCGTTCTCTTTCTATTGAGATAAACATAAACACTCATGGTTGATTTGGGCTGATAACAAACATTTGGCTCTGTGATTTTTTGTTGAATGTTCATTCTAACCCCAAAAACAACTATTTGAAATAAGCCCAATCAGAGCGTGTTCATCTTCTTTCTACGTAGATGGAACGCAAAACACCTTATTGCTTTGTTTGGGGGTGATTCTGGTGCTCACCCAAAAAACACCATATAAATTCCAACTATGATTCTATGATTCTATGAATTGAAATAAGCCCAATCGAAGCTTATTCGTCTTCTTTCTACGCATATGGTTGCGGAAATATGGCGTTTTGTTATTTTGGTCTCATTACATACACTTTGCGATTTCTGGGTAAAAGTGCATTAATACCAAAGAACACGACTTTGAAATAAGCGAAATCCAAGATTCTTATTTCTATGTAGATGGAACCGAATACAACCTGTTTTGCTTTCTTTAGGCTTATGACACTTTGCTTTGCAGCTTGTGGGTGAATGAACACCGAAAGAGCAATCCAAGCTTATTCGTTCTCTTTCTATTGAGATGAACTTAAACACCTATATGGTTGATTTTGGCTGATAAAAAACATTTCACTCTGCGATTTTTGGTTGAATGTGCATTCTTTTTGCTTTGGTTGTGTGATTCTAGTGCAAACCCAAAAAACACCCTGTGAATTGAAATAAGTCTCGAAGCTTATGCGTCTTCTTTCTCCGCATATGGAAGCGGAAATATGGTGTTTTGTCATTTTAGGCTCATTACACTCCCTTGGCGATTTGTGGGTCAATGTACATTAGAACCAAAGAACACGACTTTGAAATAAGCGCAATCCAAGATTCTTCTTTCTATGTAGATGGTATCCAAAACAACCTGTTTTGCAGTTTGTGGGTCAATGAATACCGAAATGCAATCCAAGCTTATTTGTCCTCTTTCGATTGAGATTAACTTAAACACCTATGGTTGATTTTGGCTGATAACAAACATTTCACTGCGATTTTTGGTTGAATGTGCATTCTTTTTGCTTTGGTTGTGTGATTCTAGTGCAAACCCAAAAAACACCATGCAAATTCAAATAAGCCCTCTCGAAGTTTATTCGTCTTCTGGAAGAAGTATATGGAAGAGGAATGGTGTTTCTTTATTTTGGTCGCATTACATTCACTTTGCCATTTTGGGGTAAATGTGCATTAACACCAAAGAACAATACTTTTTATTAAGCGAAATCCAAGATTCTTATTTCTATGTAGACGGAACCCAAAACAACCTGTTTTGCGTTGATTATGCTTATGATACTTCGATTTTCTATTTGTGGGTGAATGAAAACCGAGTGCCATCCAAGCTTCTTCTCCCTCTTTCAATTGAGATGAACCAAAACACCCATGCTTGATTTGGGCTGATAACATACATTTCCCTCTGCGATTTTTGGTTGAATGTGCATTGTAACCCCAAAAACACTTATTTGAAATAAGCCCAATCAGAGCGTTTTCATCTTCTTCCTATGTAGATGGAATCCAGAAGACCTTTCTGCTTTGGTAGTGTGATTCTGGTGCAAACAGAAGGGGAGGGAAACGGGCGGAAGAGCCTGTGCTGCCGCCATCTTGGGCGAGGGCAGGGGGTACCCGGAAGGAGGTGCCACCGGAGGAGAGGCAAGCCGACAGGAAGGGGAGGGAAACGGGCGGAAGAGCCTGTGCTGCCGCCATCTTGGGCGAGGGCAGGCGTACCGGAAGGAGGTGCCACCGGAGGAGAGGCAAGCTGACAGGAAGGGGAGGGAAACGGGCGGAAGAGGCGCTGCGACGTTGGGCCAGCAGAGACGTGCCGAGCCAGGCTGGCCCTCTCTCTTTCTCCCGCCCACTCTCTCTCGACCCCGCTCTCCCCAGGGGGCAACCCTGCCCCCCGCCCCGCCCTCACCTGCCTTTCTCCCCCAGTGGCCTTCCTCTCGTGCCCCTTGGCGGAGGGATGGGGCCGGGTGGGCCGCGGAAGTTTATATACAAGAATATTCATACCTAGATATAGGTGTCCGTTTGTAAATAAATAAAAATAAAACGGATATATGTATATGTGTGTGTATATATGCAGTGCTTCTTTTCTAAAAAAAATGATTGGGGGTACTCTCATTTTGACTCAAGAAAATCGCCATTTTTTAGTTCAAACCGGGAAAAATAAATACAGTAAATGGACAAAAGTACATTCACAAAATGTTTTATGCATTCCTCTGTGCCCCCCCCCCCCCAAGAAAAAAGCACTGTATATGGTCTGCCAAGGGCAGGGTTATTTCTGGATCTGGAGCCAATAAGCACACCAGTGGATGAAGAATAAGCAATGCTTTATTTGCATAAGGTTTTTTTTGTTTTTTTTATAATAAATTTTATTGATTTTCCATGCAATTATACATTTTTATCCAAAATACAACAAATTATCTCCTTTTTTGAACTTCCTTCAGCGTCTCTGATAATCATCCATATTTATAACTTTAATTACACATTCTTCTTTCGTATTGCCATTATACCTCCCTTCCCCCACTATTTCATATTAACAATATTTCTCTATTTTTACAGTGCCTCTTGAAATCCCACTAGAGTTGTGTTCACGCCGCATACGTTTTTCAGATAGGAACTTTCAGTAGGAACTTTCCCCAGTCTTCGATGAACTTTTGGTCTTTGGTGTATCTGATTTTCCCAGTTAATCTGTCCAATTCCGCATAAACTGTCAATTTCAGTCTCCATTATTTTATCGTCGGTATTTCCTCTTGCTTCCATTTCTGGGCCAACAAGATTCTGGCTGCCGTTGCTGCATATTGAAAGAGTTTACAGTCTTTTCTTCTTATGTCCTTTCCTAAGATCTCTAAAAGAAAAGAAAAGCCTCCGGTTTTTTTGCAAAAGTCAGTGGCGTAGCGTCAGCACCCGGGGCAAGGCAAGTAATTTGCGCCCCCTAACCCGTGGATTTGCGCCCCCTAACCCTAACCCCCAGATGTTGCGCCCGGTGCGGCCGGCCCCCCCTGCACCCCCCACGCTACGCCACTGGCAAAAGTATATCTTAACAGTTTTTTCATTTTATTGTATATCATTTCCCAAAAGCTTTTCACTTTCTTATTCCCACCACACATGAAAGAACGTCCCTTCTTTTTCTTTACATTTCCAACATTTGTTACACGTCTTATACATCTTTGCTAACTTTACAGGTGTGATGTACCATCTGTAAAACATTTTCATAACATTTTCTTTCAGTGCCGTGCATGCAGTAAATTTTATATTCTCTTTCCACAATTTTTCCCATTCATCAAATTGAATATTATACCCAAAATCTTTGGCCCACTGTATCATTACCGATTTAACCTCTTCATCTTTCGTATGCCATTCCAACAATATCTTATACATTTTTGACCGAGTTTTATATTAATTGTTTATTATGTCTATTTGAAATTTAGATTCTTTTTCTACACAACCCCTTTCTTTTAAGTCTTTTTTAAAAATTTCATTTACTTGAAAGTAATGCAACCAATCATATACATAATCTTTAACTTGTTCAAATGGTTTCAATTTCCATTTTCCTCCTTCTTTAATTACCAATTCACCATATGTACTCCAATTACCTCTCATATTAATTTTCTTAACACTCATTACCTCCAGCGGAGATAGCCAATAAGGGACTTTTGGCTCCAATATATTTTTGTATCTATCCCATACTTCTATTAAAGAACTCCTGAAAATGTGGTTTCCCGCTCAGGCTTGTGCGATTTTGAATATGACACCTGAAGCTGGAGGATGCCCCACGGCGATTGGTGGAGCTGGGATTGGGCTGAGGTGGGTGATGAAGGTGGGGCTCACACAAGGCACCCCTAAGTCAGGAGGAATGACCATTGAGTGCCTCCAGCTCACAACCCTGTGTGGTGGGCTGAGGGGATGGGAATGAATCATCCCAATAACAATTTACACCCGGCTGGGTGTGAACGGAGCTGATTCAGCCCTCTCTTTCTCTCCCGATAAGTATTTTCTATTTTCTAGGGTGCTAGTCTCCGTCCAGGTGGGCGCCGTGCCACCCGCCTCGCAAGCGAGACTCTTCCGCTACCACTACCAGCTTTCCAGGGAGAAAGTGGCAAGTCAGGGTTTGCTTGGGCCAATGGAACTCCCTGCCAAAGGAAGAGCCTCCGGCACTTGAATCCACTGCCCACCTGACTCTTCTTTTCATCTCTCAGCTGGCACTGAATTCTGGTTGGGCCTGGCAAGAGGAGAAGCTTCTGGTCGACAGCGGTGGCAAGTTTCAGGCAAGCCTTCTCAGAAAGTTTGGGGGCTGTGGGACTGCCTGCCACTGGAGTTGCTATAATAATGAATTTTCCTTATGTTATTCCTGTTAAACTCCTTTTAAAGGTGACAGTGTTTGTCCACTTTTGGGACTGCCTGCCACTGGATGCCCTATAAAGATATGGGGCTTTTCAGCATGAAAAAGAAATCCCAATGACCCCTTTGGGACTCACTGCTACAGTGCCGGGGGGGCTTTGGAACTCCCTGCCACTTTGAAATGCCTCTCTGGGCGAGGCGTTCAGCAGGTGGTGGGTTCGAATTCCTCCCTGGCAGGAATGCAGACTTAAAGCTGCTAGTCTGAACCCGTGTCTTGCGGTGGACAACATAGCGTACGCAGCCGGAGGTGGGTGCGAGGAGCAGTGCCAGGGGAGCAGCAAGGAAGGTGAAGAAGCCCAGCAATTGGTGGATCCAGGGTTTGAGAGACAGTATTTTTGCACGGCTTCTTTCCGGCCAGAGCAAAGAAAAGTGACCATGAGAGTAGAGATAATTTATTAAATTTATCTGCTTTATCTGGTTCAATAATTATAATAATTATAATTATTATTTAATTATATATTCTAATTTTAATAATTACAATTACAATAAGAAAAGTAATCAAAATTACAATAAGAAAAATTGCAATCATTATTATAATTATAATCACTGTCAGAGCTGCTCGAAGATCCTAGCTCACAGAGGATCACGCTAGCCAGCGATCATTAAGTAAAAGTCTTTATTGAGTTACAGTTTCCATTTTCAAGCTGCTGCGTGCAACTCTACGTCTAGTAGCTAGATCGGCGAAGCTCCGTCTGATTCTCCGCCCCTTGTGCACCAACTTAATATCATAGCCCTACTCCACCTTTTCCGCCTGACTGTTCTCCTCTGGGTCCCTCTGCCCCCCGGGGTTTCTTCCTTCCGGGATTCTTCTGACGCTGACCCGGACCCTTCTGCCTCCTTGCGCCGGGCTTTAGGACCAGGCTCTCTTTCCGGGCTGCTTACTGCGCCGCCTTCCTCTGCATTTGAACTTGGCGCGCGCGCCCAACCTTCCACTTTCCGCTTAACCGTTTCTTCGCTCCCCGATGGAGGTGTGGCCACTCCTGACTCATGCCCTCCCTCCTGTGGTGAGCTGCCAGCGCTTGCCCCCTGGCTCCCTTCCTCCTCCCTGCTCCCTGGCGGTGACGCTGGTCCCGATTTCCAACTGCTCTCCTCTGAGTCCCCTCTGGCTCTATCTTCCTGGGGTGCCCCCCTAAACTCCCCCCTTGCCCTGGCCACTGGTGCTCCTTTCTGTGAATCCTCTGATTCACTGGAAAGACTCGGAGATCTCGGGTCGTCGTCATCACTCATCTTTTCTTCTGCCTCCTCCCCTTCGCTCTCTGTTTCCTCCCTTGCCCTTGCCTCTGCTCCTAAACCCCTGACAGCTGGCTTGGTACCAGAGGCAGCTGACCTTCGGCTCTTCCTTTTGTGCTGAACACTGCATCGTCCCCCGGCAGGAAGGAGGGGAAGAGGAGTCACAGCTGGTGCTAGGCACGCTGCAAGCGATTCCCCACAAGTACGCAGAATTTTTGGAGGTTTTCTGCGAGAAGGAGGCGGACAGGCTACCCCCCCACAGACCATATGACTGCAACATTGACCTGCTGCCGGGGGCGGCGCTGCCTAAAGGGAAGCTGTATTCCATGTCTGAGGACGAACTGCAGGAACTCAAAGAGTTCATAGATCATAATTTGGAGCGCGGTTTCATCCAGGAGTCCAAGGCAGCGGGGGGCAGTCCTGTATTCTTCGTTAAGAAGCGGGACACGCCCCAAAAAAGACTTGTGGTGGACTATCGCATCTTAAACAGTGTGACCAAGCCATCGGACTTCCCCATGCCCCGAATCGACGACCTCCTCGCAAAGGTACGGAAGGGCAGCGTGTTCACCAAGTTAGACCTGTGAGGGGCGTACAACCTCATTCGCATGCGGGAAGGGGATGAGTGGAAGACAGCCATGTTCACGCCGCTGGGCACCTACGAATATAGAGTTATGCCTTTTGGATTGCAAAATGGCTCCCACGTTTTTCAAGCGTTCATGCATCACGTGTTGGCGGGGCTCCTCTACAAGACGTGCGTCTGTTTCTTAGATGACATCCTGATCTTTTCGGAATCGCAGCAGGAGCATGACAGACACGTCAAAGAAGTGCTAAGCAGGCTACAGCAGCATAGGCTCTACGCCAAGCTGGAGAAGTGCCAATTCGACGTGACGGAGGTGGATTTTCTGGGCTACAAGTTGTCTGACAAGGGGCTTGCCATGGACAGCGCCAAGGTTCGAGCGGTGTTGGACTGGAAGAGCCCACGCAACCGGAAGGAGGTCCAACGGTTTGTCGGCTTCGCGAACTTCTATCGCAAGTTTATCAAAGGCTTCGCTATGCAGACAGCGGCCATCACGGACACGCTTAGCTCCAAAAAAAAAGAAGTTCATCTGGACAGAGCAGGCGGAGCAGTCCTTTCAGGCACTCAAGCGTCTCTTCGCGTCGGACGAGCAGCTGCTGCATGTCGACCCCAGCAGGCCGATGAGGGTGGAGACAGACGCCTCGGACAGAGCCGTGGGAGCAGTCCTGCTGCAGAAAGACCCGCAGGGGGTTTGGCGGCCGGGAGCGTTTTACTCCAGGAAGCTCAGCAAGTCCGAACAGAACTACACCATCTGGGACAGGGAGTTGCTGGCCATTCATGCAGCATTCAAAGCATGGAGGCACTTCCTGATCGGCGCCAAGCACACGGTGCAGGTCTGCACGGACCACAAGAAACTGGAGCACTGGCGCACGGCACAGTTCCTGAACCAAAGGCAGATACGTTGGGCTGAGTTCTTTGCGAACTTTAACTTCCGAATAGAGTATGTCCCGGGGGACACCAACATCATGGCGGACGCTCTCTCTCGTAAGCCACAATATCTGGAGGACGCCAAGCCAGCGGCCGCCATGCACATCTTCGCACCAACAGTGTGGGCGTGCGCTGCGGCAACAGTGGACCTGGAGGCAGTGCGGCGAGCGTTGCAGGATGACTCCTTCGCGCAAGCGAAGATGGCAGAGGTGCACAGGGGCACGGCAGCGACCGACGAGTTCCAGCTGAAAGATGGATTGCTCATTCGCAAAGGGGCCATCTACGTGCCGGGAGACGAACTTCGCGCCAAGGTACTGCAGCAGCTGCACGACGCGCCCACTGCCGGGCACTTTGGCAAGGAGAAGACGGTGGAATTAGTCGCCAGGGACTTCTGGTGGCCCGGAATGAGAGGGGAGGTCGCGGACTACGTGGCGAGGTGTGACACCTGCCAGAGGGCCAAACCGGTGCACAAACCGCCGGCCGGACTGTTGGAACCGCTGCAAACTCCGGTCGAACCATGGGAGAGGGTGGCCCTGGACTTTGTCACGGATCTGCCCAGCTCGAGGGGCAAGACGGCCGTGCTGGTGGTGGTGGACTTGTTCTCCAAGATGGCACATTTCATTCCGTGTGCCAAGGTGGCCACGGCGGAGCAAACCGCCAAACTGTTCATAGACCACGTGTTCAAGGTTCACGGTCTGCCGCGGTCTATTCTGTCCGACCGAGGGCGACAGTTCATCTCGAACTTCTGGCAGAAGCTGATGGACTTCCTGAACGTCAAGATCAACCTGGCGTCGGCGAGACACCCGCAGACCAACGGGCAGGCGGAGCGGGTCAATGCCATCATGCAGCAGTACCTGAGATGTTATGCGAATCAACAGCCTGCGACGTGGGTGGATTACCTGCCGCTCGCCGAGTTTGCCTACAACAACACGAAGCACGTGTCCACGGGGGTCACGCCGTTCTTCGCTAACAACGGGAGGCACCCCAGAACCTTCCCGGGACTGGAAAGGATGGGGGAGGGGGAGCCGCAGACAGCAGATGCGTTCGCGTCGGAGTTGCAGGAGGTCCACGATCAGCTGCGGCGACACCTGGAGCTGGCCAAACATGCATACAAGGTGCAAGCGGACAAACACAGAAGGGTTGGCGAAGAGATCCATGTGGGAGACTGGGTCTGGTTAGCAGCCCACGCAGTGCCGGCCAGGTCGTTGGCCAAGAAGAAGCTGGGGCACAAGCAACTGGGGCCCTACCAAGTCGAAGAGCAGGTCAACCCGGTGGCTTTCAGGCTGGCGCTTCCGGAGGGTTCCAGAATGCATCCGGTGTTCCACAGATCGGTGCTCACCCCCTACAAGGCACCGCACAGGTTTCAGGAACCCGGAACGGCACCGAGTCCGCTCAGAGAAGGAACCGGGCACGCGGGAGTGGCACAGAAGGAACGCATCAACGAAGTCACGGAGATTTTGGACTCCAGATGGGGGGAAGAAGGGGTAGAATACCTTCTCGCCAAGGAGGGCACCCCGGCCAGTGCGAACAGCTGGGTGCCGGGCTACGCCTTGGACGAACCTCTGCTCAAAGACGAGTTTCATGCCCTCTTCCCACATAGACCAATGCCAGCAGAATTTTTCGACGACTGGCTTTTCACGCCAACGCTTTCTGCCAGCACGTTCCGGGGGTTCGACTCGGACGAGGACCCGATACGAGACGCCCGTTCCCCGGAGGGGTCGCCCTCGGGATCTGCCTCAGAACCCTCGTATTGGTGGGACGATAGACCAGAGGAGCAGTGGCGCAGGAAGTGGCAGGAAGGTCCAGGACGAGCAACGCCGCCAGGAGGAAGTGAGGGAGAGACGGACATGGACGTTTTCGGGGACGACCCTGGTTTCGAGCACGGCGGCACAGAGATGGAAGCGGAGGTGACCGTCGTCGACGAGAGCAGGGAGGCAGAACCGGGAGACTTCAGATGGAGGCCCGCCACGGGAAGCGAACTGTATCCGACGTTCGTCCCTCTGACACAGCAGCACCCAGTTCCCGCACCGGAAGGAGGGGAGGGGGGAACGGGGGGCTTCGAGGGGGGGATGGATGTCAGGGGTTCAGGAGCAGAGGCAAGGGCAAGGGAGGAAACAGAGAGCGAGGGGGAGGAGGCAGAAGAAAAGATGAGTGATGACGACGACCCGAGATCTCCGAGTCTTTCCAGTGAATCAGAAGATTCACAGAAAGGAGCACCAGTGGTCAGGGCAAGGGGGGAGCCTAGGGGGACACCCCAGGAAGATAGAGCCAGAGGGGACTCAGAGGAGAGCAGTTGCAAATCGGGACCAGCGTCACAGCCAGAGAGCAGGGAAGAGGAAGAGCGCCAGAGATCAAGCGCTGGCAGCTCGCAACAGGGGGGAGGGCACGAGTCAGGAGTGGCCACACCTCCATCGGGGAGCGAAGAAACGGTCAGACGGAAAGTGGAAGGTTGGGCGCGCGCGCCAAGTTCAAATGCACAGGAAAGTGACGCAGTAGGCAGCCAGGAAAGGGAGCCAGGTCCTAAAGCCCGGCGCAAGGAGACAGGGAGTTCCGGGGGGTCGGCGTCAGAAGAATCCCGGAAGGAAGAGACCCCGGGGGGCAGAGGGACCCAGAGGAGAGCAGTCAGGCGGAAAAGGTGGAGCAGGGCTAGGATATTAAGTTGGTGCACAAGGGGCGGAGACTCAGACGGAGCTTCGCCGATCTAGCCATTAGACGTAGAGTTGCACGCAGCAGCTTGGGAATGGAAACTGTAACTCAATAAAGACTTTTACTTAATGACCGCTGGCTAGCGTGATCCTCTGTGAGCTAGGATCTTGAAGCAGCTCTGACAGATATACTTTTGCCAGTGGCGTAGCGTGGGGGGTGCAGGGGGGCCGGCCGCACCGGGCGCAACATCTGGGGGTTAGGGTTAGGGGGCGCAAATCCACGGGTTAGGGGGCGCAAATCCACGGGTTAGGGGGCGCAAATTACTTGCCTTGCCCCGGGTGCTGACGCTACGCCACTGACTTTTGCAAAAAAACCGGAGGCTTTTCTTTTCTTTTAGAGATCTTAGGAAAGGACATAAGAAGAAAAGACTGTAAACTCTTTCAATATGCAGCAACGGCAGCCAGAATCTTGTTGGCCCAGAAATGGAAGCAAGAGGAAATACCGACGATAAAAGAATGGAGACTGAAATTGACAGATTATGCGGAATTGGACAAATTAACTGGGAAAATCAGATACACCAAAGACCAAAAGTTCATCGAAGACTGGGGAAAGTTCGTAGATATTCTGAAAAACGTATGCGGCGTGAACACAACTCTAGTGGGATTTCAAGAGGCACTGTAAAAATAGAGAAATATTGTTAATATGAAATAGTGGGGGAAGGGAGGTGTCAGAGCTGCTCGAAGATCCTAGCTCACAGAGGATCACGCTAGCCAGCGATCATTAAGTAAAAGTCTTTATTGAGTTACAGTTTCCATTTTCAAGCTGCTGCGTGCAACTCTACGTCTAGTAGCTAGATCGGCGTGGCTCCGTCTGATTCTCCGCCCCTTGTGCACCAACTTAATATCCTAGCCCTGCTCCACCTTTTCCGCCTGACTGTTCTCCTCTGGGTCCCTCTGCCCCCCGGGGTTTCTTCCTTCCGGGATTCTTCTGACGCTGACCCGGACCCTTCTGCCTCCTTGCGCCGGGCTTTAGGACCTGGCTCCCTTTCCGGGCTGCTTACTGCACCGCCTTCCTCTGCATTTGAACTTGGCGCGCGCGCCCAACCTTCCACTTTCCGCTTAACCGTTTCTTCGCTCCCCGATGGAGGTGTGGCCACTCCTGACTCATGCCCTCCCTCCTGTGGTGAGCTGCCAGCGCTTGCCCCCTGGCTCCCTTCCTCCTCCCTGCTCCCTGGCGGTGACGCTGGTCCCGATTTCCAACTGCTCTCCTCTGAGTCCCCTCTGGCTCTATCTTCCTGGGGTGCCCCCCTAAACTCCCCCCTTGCCCTGGCCACTGGTGCTCCTTTCTGTGAATCCTCTGATTCACTGGAAAGACTCGGAGATCTCGGGTCGTCGTCATCACTCATCTTTTCTTCTGCCTCCTCCCCTTCGCTCTCTGTTTCCTCCCTTGCCCTTGCCTCTGCTCCTAAACCCCTGACAGGAGGTATAATGGCAATACGAAAGAAGGGAATGTGTAATTAAAGTTTTATTTATATATGGATGATTTATTTATATATGGATGATTTATTTATATATGGATGATTATCAGAGACGCTGAAGGAAGTTCAAAAAAGGAGATAATTTGTTGTATTTTGGATAAAAATGTATAATTGCATGGAAAATCAATAAAATTTATTATATATATAAAAAAAAACCTTATGCAAATAAAGCATTGCTTATTCTTCATCCACTGGTGTGCTTATTGGCTCCAGATCCAGAAATAACCATGCCCTTGGCAGACCATATACAGTGCTTTTTTCTTGGGGGGGGGGGCACAGAGGAATGCATAAAACATTTTGTGAATGTACTTTTGTCCATTTACTGTATTTATTTTTCCCGGTTTGAACTAAAAAATGGCGATTTTCTTGAGTCAAAATGAGAGTACCCCCAATCATTTTTTTTAGAAAAGAAGCACTGCATATATACACACACATATACATATATCCGTTTTATTTTTATTTATTTACAAACGGACACCTATATCTAGGTATGTATATTCTTGTATATAAACTTCCGCGGCCCACCCGCCCCATCCCTCCGCCAAGGGGCACGAGAGGAAGGCCACTGGGGGAGAAAGGCAGGTGAGGGCGGGGGGCAGGGCTGCCCCCTGGGGAGAGCGGGGTCGAGAGAGAGTGGGCGGGAGAAAGAGAGAGGGCCAGCCTGGCTCGGAACGTCTCTGCTGGCCCAACGTCGCAGCGCCTCTTCCGCCCGTTTCCCTCCCCTTCCTGTCCTCTTGCCTCTCCTCCGGTGGCACCTCCTTCCGGTACGCCTGCCCTCGCCCAAGATGGCGGCAGCACAGGCTCTTCCGCCCGTTTCCCTCCCCTTCCTGTCCCCTTGCCTCTCCTCCGGTGGCACCTCCTTCCGGGTACCACTGCCCTCGCCCAAGATGGCGGCAGCACAGGCTCTTCCGCCCGTTTCCCTCCCCTTCCTGTCGGCTTGCCTCTCCTCCGGTGGCACCTCCTTCCGGTACCCCTGCCCTCGCCCAAGATGGCGGTAGCACAGGCTCTTCCGCCCGTTTCCCTCCCCTTCCTGTCCGCTTGCCTCTCCTCCGGTGGCACCTCCTTCCGGTACGCCTGCCCTCGCCCAAGATGGCGGCAGCACAGGCTCTTCCGCCCGTTTCCCTCCACCTTCCTGTCCTCTTGCCTCTCCTCCTGTGGCACCTCCTTCCGGGTACCACTGCCCTCGCCCAAGATGGCGGCAGCACAGGCTCTTCCGCCCGTTTCCCTCCCCTTCCTGTCGGCTTGCCTCTCCTCCGGTGGCACCTCCTTCCGGGTACCCCCTGCCCTCGCCCAAGATGGCGGCAGCACAGGCTCTTCCGCCCGTTTCCCTCCCCTTCTGTTTGCCCCAGAATCACACTACCAAAGCAGAAAGGTCTTCTGGATTCCATCTACATAGGAAGAAGATGAAAACGCTCTGATTGGGCTTATTTCAAATAAGTGTTTTTGGGGTTACAATGCACATTCAACCAAAAATCGCAAAGCGAAATGTATGTTATCAGCCCAAATCAAGCATGGGTGTTTTGGTTCATCTCAATTGAAAGAGGGAGAGGAAGCTTGGCTTGCACTCGGTTTTCATTCACCCACAAATAGAAAATCGAAGTATCATAAGCATAATCAACGCAAAACAGGTTGTTTTGGGTTCCGTCTACATAGAAAGAAGAATCTTGGATTTCGCTTAATAAAAAGTATTGTTCTTTGGTGTTAATGCACATTTACCCCAAAATGGCAAAGTGAATGTTATGCGACCAAAATAAAGAAACACCATTCCTCTTCCATATACTTCTTCCAGAAGACGAATAAGCTTCGAGAGGGCTTATTTGAATTTGCATGGTGTTTTTTGGGTTTTGTCAGGGGTTTAGGAGCAGAGGCACGGGCAAGGGAGGAGACAGAGAGCGAAGGGGAGGAGGCAGAAGAAAAGATGAGTGATGACGACGACCCGAGATCTCCCAGTCTTTCCAGTGAATCAGAGGATTCACAGAAAGGAGCACCAGTGGCCAGGGCAAGGGGGGAGTCTAGGGGGGCACCCCAGGAAGATAGAGCCAGAGGGGACTCAGGGGGGAGCAGCTGGAAATCGGGACCAGCGTCACCGCCAGGAAGCAGGGAAGAGAAAGGGAGCCAGGGGGGAAGCGCTGGCAGCTCACCACAGGAGGGAGGGCATGAGTCAGGAGTGGCCACGCCTCCATCGGGGAGCGAAGAAACGGTTAAGAGGAAAGTGGAAGGTTGGGCGCGCGCGCCAAGTTCAAATGCAGAGGAAGGCGGCGCAGTAAGCAGCCCCGAAAGGGAACCAGGTCCTAAAGCCCGGCGCAAGGAGGCAGGAGGGTCCGGGTCAGCGTCAGAAGAATCCCGGAAGGAAGAAGCCCCGGGGGGTAGAGGGACCCAGAGGAGGACAGTCAGGCGGAAAAGGTGGAGCAAGGCTAGGATATTAAGTTGGTGCACACGGGGCGGAGACTCAGACGGAGTTTCGCCGATCTAGCTACTAGACGTAGAGTTTGCGCGCAGCAGCGTGAGAATGGAAACTGTAATTCAATAAAGACTTTTACTTAATGATCGCTGGCTAGCGTGATCCTCTGTGAGCTAGGATCTTCAAGCAGCTCTGACAGTAAGCTCCGTCACATCATTGTGGGTATCTACAGCCTCGAGGAGGGGAGAGAAACAGGTGCCTACTAGCGAGCTCACGAACGGCAGACGACATGACGGCTGAGCAGCAGATAGAGGACCTCAGAAAAGCAGTGGCACAACTGAACGCCGAGGTTCTCGCATCCAGGAAGAGAGAGGAGGAGGCAGCTGCCGCCTGCAGGGATCTCCAGGTCAGGTTAGACGTGCTGACAAAGCAGACACCCCGGCAGGAGGGAATTGGGTTGGCGAGACGGACAGGCGGGCTAGTCTCTCACTTCGATGGGAACCTGCAACAGTATCCCAACTTTAGAGCCGACGTACTGTGCGCACTGCAACTGCTGCATAAAGACTTTAGAGATGAACAAGAGAGAGTGGGGTTCATCATGTCCCATCTGCATGGGGATGCGAAAGCATGGCTACGCAATTTATGGAGAGATAAGGATCCGGCGCTCCAGAATGCGGATGCCTTTATTAAAGCGATGGATGGGTGCTTTTTATCAAGTATTGACGTGGATCTTGCACGGAAAGAGGTGCATGGGCTGAGACAAGGGAGGGCCAGCGTCAGGCAGTATCATGCCCGCTTTTTCGCCTTGGTCAGTGCCCTGGAATGGGACAGAGATTCGGCTCCGGTAAGAGACCTCTTTTGGGAGGGGCTGCACAACTCGATTAAAGATGAGATCGCGAGGGGGGAGAGACCCCGAACCACCCAGGAGGTCGTTCAGAGGGCACTGGCAGTGGGGGTGAGGCTGGAAGGACGTCCGTGGAGCAGGGAAGAAGGGCGTGGAGGGCGCGAACCAGCCGGGGGCCCCTCCTTCCTTCCCAGAGAAGCAGCGCGGGCGCAATCCACGCCTCCGCCAGGAGGAGGAGCCGAACCTATGGAGGTTGGAGGTGCAAGGGCTCAGTCAGCAACCAGAGCCCTAGCACCGGCAGCAGTGAAAGCGAAGCCTCCTAGAGGGAACAGGAAGTGTTACGTCTGTGAGGAACCAGGGCATATGGCAAAAGAGTGTCCCCAGAGGCCCCACAAGCTCACTGCAGCCTCGGCAATGGTGACTGCAGCAACGCAGCAAGCAGGACCACAGCAGGGAAACGACGCAGTCTGGCTGGAGGAAGAGGCACTGGGGCCCAGCCAGACGTGTTAGTGACGCAGTCCCCAGAGATTTTACAGCCCGTGAACCCCCTCCCGCCCAAACCAGTAGTGAGGCTCACAGCATCTCTCCAGCTGCCCAATGGAATCACCATAGACGTGCCAATCACCATCGACTCAGGCAGCAATGCGGACTTTATAGGACAGGACTTTGTCGACAGGCACGCTGTGCAGTTGCTGCCGGCCACACTGCCCCTGCAGGTTGTCACGGTGGAAGGCAGGGAGCTGCTCGGGGGGCAAGTGGTGAAGCAGACGCCACCAATGGTGATGCGACTTGGGAATCACAGAGAAATCATCAGCTTCAACGTCACTCAACTATCTGACACGCCCGTTGTATTGGGCATGAGTTGGCTGGACAAGCACAGCCCAACGATGGCTTGGTACCAGAGGCAGCTGACCTTCGGCTCTTCCTTTTGTGCTGAACACTGCATAGTGCCCAGGCAGGAAGGAGAGGAAGAGGAGTCACAGCTGCTGCTAGGCACGCTGCAAGCGATTCCCCACAAGTACGCTGAATTTTTGGAAGTTTTCTGCGAGAAGGAGGCAGACAGGCTACCCCCTCACAGACCATATGACTGCAAAATTGACCTGCTGCCGGGGGCGGCGCTGCCTAAAGGGAAACTGTATTCCATGTCAGAGGACGAACTGCAAGAACTCAAGGAGTTCATTGATCATAATTTGCAGCGCGGCTTCATCCGGGAGTCCAAGGCAGTGGGGGGCAGTCCCGTATTCTTTGTTAAGAAGCGGGACACGCCCCAAAAGAGACTCGTAGTGGATTACAGGATTTTGAACAGTGTGACTAGGCCATCGGACTTCCCCATGCCCCGAATTGACGACCTCCTCGCGAAGGTACGGAAGGGCAGAGTGTTCACCAAGTTGGACCTGCGGGGGGCGTACAACCTCATTCGCATGCGGGAGGGTGATGAGTGGAAGACAGCCATGTTCACGCCCCTGGGGACCTACGAATATAGAGTTATGCCTTTTGGATTGCAAAATGGCTCCCACGTTTTTCAAGCATTTATGCATCACGTGTTGGCGGGACTGCTCTACAAGACGTGCGTCTGTTTCTTAGATGACATCCTGATCTTTTCGGAGTCGCAGCAGGAGCATGACAAGCACGTCAAGGAAGTGCTGAGCAGGCTAAAGCAACATAGGCTCTACGCCAAGCTGGAGAAGTGCCAATTTGACGTGACGGAGGTGGATTTTCTGGGCTACAAGCTGTCTGACAAGGGGCTCGCCATGGACAGCGCCAAGGTTCGAGCGGTGTTGGATTGGAAGAGCCCGCGCAACCGGAAGGAGGTCCAACGGTTTGTCGGCTTTGCGAACTTCTATCGCAAGTTTATCAAGGGCTTCGCGATGCAGACGGCGGCCATCACTGACACGCTTAGCTCCAAGAAAAAGAAGTTCCTTTGGACAGAGCAGGCGGAGCAGTCCTTTCAGGCACTCAAGCGTCTCTTCGCGTCGGAAGAGCAGCTGCTTCATGTCAACCCCAGCAAGCCGATGAGGGTGGAGACAGACGCTTCGGACAGAGCCGTGGGGGCGGTCCTGCTGCAGAAAGACCCGCAGGGGGTGTGGCGACCGGGAGCGTTTTACTCCAGGAAGCTCAGCAAGTCCGAGCAGAACTACACCATATGGGACAGGGAGTTGCTGGCAATTCATGCAGCGTTCAAGGCGTGGAGGCACTTTCTGATCGGCGCCAAGCACACGGTGCAGGTTTGCACGGACCACAAGAATCTAGAGCACTGGCGCACGGCACAGTTCCTGAACCAGAGGCAGATACGTTGGGCTGAGTTCTTTACGAACTTCGACTTCCGAATAGAGTATGTCCCGGGGGACACCAACATCATGGCAGACGCTCTCTCCCGTAAGCCACAGTATCTGGAGGACGCAACACCAGCGGCCGCCATGCACATCTTCGCACCGACAGTGTGGGCGTGCGCCGCGGCGACCGTGGACCTAGAGGCGGTACGGCGAGCGTTGCAGGGGGACTCCTTCGCACAAGCAAAGATGGCAGAGGTGCAAAGGGGCAAGGCAGCGGCCGACGGTTTCCAGCTAAGAGATGGATTGCTCATCCGTAAAGGGGCCATCTACGTGCCGGGAGACGAACTTCGAGCCAAGGTGCTGCAGCAGCTGCACGACGCGCCCACGGCCGGGCACTTTGGCAAGGAGAAGACGGTGGAATTAGTAGCCAGGGATTTCTGGTGGCCTGGAATGAGAGGGGAGGTCGCAGACTACGTGGCGAGGTGTGACACCTGCCAGAGGGCCAAACCAGTGCACAAACCGCCGGCCGGACTGTTGGAGCCGCTGCAAACTCCGGTAGAACCTTGGGAAAGGGTGGCCCTGGACTTTGTCACGGATCTGCCCAGCTCAAGGGGCAAGACGGCAGTGCTGGTGGTGGTGGACCTGTTTTCCAAGATGGCGCATTTCATTCCGTGTGCTAAGGTGGACACGGCGGAGCAAACCGCCAAACTGTTCATAGACCACGTGTTCAAGGTTCACGGTCTGCCACGGTCTATTCTGTCCGACCGCGGGCGGCAGTTCATCTCGAACTTCTGGCAGAAGCTGATGGGCTTCCTGAACGTCAAGATCAACCTGGCGTCGGCGAGACACCCGCAGACCAACGGGCAAGCGGAGCGGGTCAATGCCATCATGCAGCAGTACCTGAGATGTTATGCAAATCAACAGCCTGCGACGTGGGTGGATTACCTGCCGCTTGCAGAGTTCGCCTACAACAACACGAAGCACGTATCCACGGGGGTCACGCCGTTCTTCGCCAACAACGGGAGGCACCCCAGAACCTTCCCGGGACTGGAAAGAATGGGGGAGGGGGAGCCGCAGACAGCAGATGCGTTCGCGTCGGAGCTGCAGGAAGTCCACGATCAGCTGAGGCGCCACCTGGAGCTGGCCAAGCACGCATACAAGGTACAAGCAGACAAGCACAGAAGGGTTGGAGAAGAGCTCCACGTGGGAGACTGGGTTTGGTTAGCGGCCCACGCAGTGCCGGCCAGGTCGTTGGCCAAGAAGAAACTAGGGCATAAACAACTGGGGCCCTACCAAGTCGAAGAGCAGGTCAACCCGGTAGCTTTCAGACTGGCACTTCCGGAGGGTTCCAGAATGCATCCGGTATTCCACAGATCGGTGCTCACTCCCTACAAGGCACCGCACAGGTTCCAGGAACCCGGAACGGCACCGAGTCCGGCCAGAGACAGAACAGGACACGCGGGAGCGGCACAGAAGGAACGCATCAACGAAGTCACGGAGATTTTGGACTCCAGATGGGGGGAAGAGGGGGTAGAATACTTTCTCGCCAAGGAGGGCACCCCGGCCAGTGCGAACAGCTGGGTGCCGGGATACGCCTTAGACGAACCTCTGCTCAAAGACGAGTTTCATGCCCTCTTCCCACATAGACCTATGCCAGCAGACTTTTTCGAGGACTGGCTTTTCACACCCACGCTTTCGGCCAGCACGTTCCGGGGGTTCGACTCGGACGAGGAACCAACGCGAGACGTCCGTTCCCCGGAGGGGTCACCCTCGGGATCTGTCTCAGAACCCTCGTATTGGTGGGACGATAGGCCAGAGGAGCAGTTCCGCAGAAAGTGGCTGGACTGCTCAGGACGAGCAACGCCGCCAGGAGGAAGTGAGGGAGAGACGGACATGGACATTTTCGGGGACGACCCTGGTTTCGAGCACGGCGGCACAGAGATGGAAGCGGAGGTGACCGTCGTCGACGAGAGCAGGGAGGAAGTCCCGGAAGAGTTCAGATGGAGGCCCGCCACGGGAAGCGACCGATATCCGACGTTCGTCCCTTTGCAACAGCAGCCCCCAGCTCCAGCACCGGAAGGAGGGGAGGGGGGACTGGGGGGCTTCGAGGGGGGGATGGATGTCAGGGGTTTAGGAGCAGAGGCACGGGCAAGGGAGGAGACAGAGAGCGAAGGGGAGGAGGCAGAAGAAAAGATGAGTGATGACGACGACCCGAGATCTCCCAGTCTTTCCAGTGAATCAGAGGATTCACAGAAAGGAGCACCAGTGGCCAGGGCAAGGGGGGAGTCTAGGGGGGCACCCCAGGAAGATAGAGCCAGAGGGGACTCAGGGGGGAGCAGCTGGAAATCGGGACCAGCGTCACCGCCAGGAAGCAGGGAAGAGAAAGGGAGCCAGGGGGGAAGCGCTGGCAGCTCACCACAGGAGGGAGGGCATGAGTCAGGAGTGGCCACGCCTCCATCGGGGAGCGAAGAAACGGTTAAGAGGAAAGTGGAAGGTTGGGCGCGCGCGCCAAGTTCAAATGCAGAGGAAGGCGGCGCAGTAAGCAGCCCCGAAAGGGAACCAGGTCCTAAAGCCCGGCGCAAGGAGGCAGGAGGGTCCGGGTCAGCGTCAGAAGAATCCCGGAAGGAAGAAGCCCCGGGGGGTAGAGGGACCCAGAGGAGGACAGTCAGGCGGAAAAGGTGGAGCAAGGCTAGGATATTAAGTTGGTGCACACGGGGCGGAGACTCAGACGGAGCTTCGCCGATCTAGCTACTAGACGTAGAGTTTGCGCGCAGCAGCGTGAGAATGGAAACTGTAATTCAATAAAGACTTTTACTTAATGATCGCTGGCTAGCGTGATCCTCTGTGAGCTAGGATCTTCAAGCAGCTCTGACAGGTTTGCACTAGAATCACACAACCAAAGCAAAAAGAATGCACATTCAACCAAAAATCGCAGTGAAATGTTTGTTATCAGCCAAAATCAACCATAGGTGTTTAAGTTAATCTCAATCGAAAGAGGACAAATAAGCTTGGATTGCATTTCGGTATTCATTGACCCACAAACTGCAAATCGAAGTGTCATAAGCATAAACAAAGTAAAACAGGTTGTTTTGGATACTGTCAGGGGTTTAGGAGCAGAGGCACGGGCAAGGGAGGAAACAGAGAGCGAAGGGGAGGAGGCAGAAGAAAAGATGAGTGATGACGACGACCCGAGATCTCCTAGTCTTTCCAGTGAATCAGAGGATTCACAGAAAGGAGCACCAGTGGCCAGGGCAAGGGGGGCACCCCAGGAAGATAGAGCCAGAAGGGACTCAGGGGGGAGCAGCTGGAAATCGGGACCAGCGTCACCGCCAGGAAGCAGGGAAGAGGAAGGGAGCCAGGGGGGAAGCGCTGGCAGCTCACCACAGGAGGGAGGGCATGAGTCAGGAGTGGCCACACCTCCATCGGGGAGCGAAGAAACGGTTAAGAGGAAGGTGGAAGGTTGGGCGCGCGCGCCAAGTTCAAATGCAGAGGAAGGCGGCGCAGTAAGCAGCCCCGAAAGGGAACCAGGTCCTAAAGCCCGGCGCAAGGAGGCAGGAGGGTCCGGGTCAGCGTCAGAAGAATCCCGGAAGGAGGAGGCCCCGGGGGGTAGAGGGACCCAGAGGAGGACAGTCAGGCGGAAAAGGTGGAGCAAGGCTAGGATATTAAGTTGGTGCTCACGGGGCGGAGACTCAGACGGAGCTTCGCCGATCTAGCTACTAGACGTAGAGTTTGCGCGCAGCAGCGTGAGAATGGAAACTGTAATTCAATAAAGACTTTTACTTAATGATCGCTGGCTAGCGTGATCCTCTGTGAGCTAGGATCTTCAAGCAGCTCTGACAGTAAGCTCCGTCTCTCCATTGTGGGCATCTACAGCCTCGAGGAGGGGAGAGAAACAGGTGCCTACTAGCGAGCTCACGAACGGCAGACGACATGACGGCTGAGCAGCAGATAGAGGACCTCAGAAAAGCAGTGGCACAACTGAACGCCGAGGTTCTCGCATCCAGGAAGAGAGAGGAGGAGGCAGCTGCCGCCTGCAGGGATCTCCAGGTCAGGTTAGACGTGCTGACAAAGCAGACACCCCGGCAGGAGGGAATTGGGTTGGCGAGACGGACAGGCGGGCTGGTCTCTCACTTCGATGGGAACCTGCAACAGTATCCCAACTTTAGAGCCGACGTACTGTGCGCACTGCAACTGCTGCATAAAGACTTTAGAGATGAACAAGAGAGAGTGGGGTTCATCATGTCCCATCTGCATGGGGATGCGAAAGCATGGCTACGCAATTTATGGAGAGATAAGGATCCGGCGCTCCAGAATGCGGATGCCTTTATTAAAGCGATGGATGGGTGCTTTTTATCAAGTATTGACGTGGATCTTGCACGGAAGGAGGTGCATGGGCTGAGACAAGGGAGGGCCAGCGTCAGGCAGTATCATGCCCGCTTTTTCGCCTTGGTCAGTGCCCTGGAATGGGACAGAGATTCGGCTCCTGTAAGAGACCTCTTTTGGGAGGGGCTGCACAACTCGATTAAAGATGAGATCGCGAGGGGGGAGAGACCCCGAACCACCCAGGAGGTCGTTCAGAGGGCACTGGCAGTGGGGGTGAGGCTGGAAGGACGTCCGTGGAGCAGGGAAGAAGGGCGTGGAGGGCGCGAACCAGCCGGGGGCCCCTCCTTCCTTCCCAGAGAAGCAGCGCGGGCGCAATCCACGCCTCCGCCAGGAGGAGGAGCCGAACCTATGGAGGTTGGAGGTGCAAGGGCTCAGTCAGCAACCAGAGCCCTAGCACCGGCAGCAGTGAAAGCGAAGCCTCCTAGAGGGAACAGGAAGTGTTACGTCTGTGAGGAACCAGGGCATATGGCAAAAGAGTGTCCCCAGAGGCCCCACAAGCTCACTGCAGCCTCAGCAATGGTGACTGCAGCAACGCAGCAAGGAGGACCACAGCAGGGAAACGACGCAGTCTGGCTGGAGGAAGAGGCACTGGGGCCCAGCCAGACGTGTTAGTGACGCAGTCCCCAGAGATTTTACAGCCCGTGAACCCCCTCCCGCCCAAACCAGTAGTGAGGCTCACAGCATCTCTCCAGCTGCCCAATGGAATCACCATAGACGTGCCAATCACCATTGACTCAGGCAGCAATGCAGACTTTATAGGGCAGGACTTTGTCGACAGGCACGCTGTGCAGTTGCTGCCGGCCACACTGCCCCTGCAGGTTGTCACGGTGGATGGCAGGGAGCTGCTCGGGGGGCAAGTGGTGAAGCAGACACCACCAATGGTGATGCGACTTGGGAATCACAGAGAAATCATCAGCTTCAACGTCACTCAACTATCTGACACGCCCGTTGTATTGGGCATGAGTTGGCTGGACAAGCACAGCCCAACGATGGCTTGGTACCAGAGGCAGCTGACCTTCGGCTCTTCCTTTTGTGCTGAACACTGCATCGTGCCCAGGCAGGAAGGAGAGGAAGAGGAGTCACAGCTGCTGCTAGGCACGCTGCAAGCGATTCCCCACAAGTACGCTGAATTTTTGGAAGTTTTCTGCGAGAAGGAGGCAGACAGGCTACCCCCTCACAGACCATATGACTGCAAAATTGACCTGCTGCCGGGGGCGGCGCTGCCTAAAGGGAGACTGTATTCCATGTCAGAGGACGAACTGCAAGAACTCAAGGAGTTCATTGATCATAATTTGCAGCGCGGCTTCATCCGGGAGTCCAAGGCAGTGGGGGGCAGTCCCGTATTCTTTGTTAAGAAGCGGGACACGCCCCAAAAGAGACTCGTAGTGGATTACAGGATTTTGAACAGTGTGACTAGGCCATCGGACTTCCCCATGCCCCGAATTGACGACCTCCTCGCAAAGGTACGGAAGGGCAGAGTGTTCACCAAGTTGGACCTGCGGGGGGCGTACAACCTCATTCGCATGCGGGAGGGTGATGAGTGGAAGACAGCCATGTTCACGCCACTGGGGACCTACGAATATAGAGTTATGCCTTTTGGATTGCAAAATGGCTCCCACGTTTTTCAAGCATTTATGCATCACGTGTTGGCGGGACTTCTCTACAAGACGTGCGTCTGTTTCTTAGATGACATCCTGATCTTTTCGGAGTCGCAGCAGGAGCATGACAAACACGTCAAGGAAGTGCTGAGCAGGCTAAAGCAACATAGGCTCTACGCCAAGCTGGAGAAGTGCCAATTTGACGTGCCGGAGGTGGATTTTCTGGGCTACAAGCTGTCTGACAAGGGGCTCGCCATGGACAGCGCCAAGGTTCGAGCGGTGTTGGATTGGAAGAGCCCGCGCAACCGGAAGGAGGTCCAACGGTTTGTCGGCTTTGCGAACTTCTATCGCAAGTTTATCAAGGGCTTCGCGATGCAGACGGCGGCCATCACTGACACGCTTAGCTCCAAGAAAAAGAAGTTCATTTGGACAGAGCAGGCGGAGCAGTCCTTTCAGGCACTCAAGCGTCTCTTCGCGTCGGAAGAGCAGCTGCTTCATGTCAACCCCAGCAAGCCGATGAGGGTGGAGACAGACGCTTCGGACAGAGCCGTGGGGGCGGTCCTGCTGCAGAAAGACCCGCAGGGGGTGTGGCGACCGGGAGCGTTTTACTCCAGGAAGCTCAGCAAGTCCGAGCAGAACTACACCATATGGGACAGGGAGTTGCTGGCCATTCACGCAGCGTTCAAGGCGTGGAGGCACTTTCTGATCGGCGCCAAGCACACGGTGCAGGTTTGCACGGACCACAAGAATGTAGAGCACTGGCGCACGGCACAGTTCCTGAATCAGAGGCAGATACGTTGGGCTGAGTTCTTTGCGAACTTCGACTTCCGAATAGAGTATGTCCCGGGGGACACCAACATCATGGCAGACGCTCTCTCCCGTAAGCCACAGTATCTGGAGGACGCAACACCAGCGGCCGCCATGCACATCTTCGCACCGACAGTGTGGGCGTGCGCCGCGGCGACCGTGGACCTAGAGGCGGTGCGACGAGCGTTGCAGGGGGACTCCTTCGCACGAGCAAAGATGGCAGAGGTGCAAAGGGGCAAGGCAGCGGCCGACGGTTTCCAGCTAAGAGATGGATTGCTCATCCGTAAAGGGGCCATCTACGTGCCGGGAGACGACCTTCGCGCCAAGGTGCTGCAGCAGCTGCACGACGCGCCCACGGCCGGGCACTTTGGCAAGGAGAAGACGGTGGAATTAGTAGCCAGGGATTTCTGGTGGCCTGGAATGAGAGGGGAGGTCGCAGACTACGTGGCGAGGTGTGACACCTGCCAGAGGGCCAAACCAGTGCACAAACCGCCGGCCGGACTGTTGGAACCGCTGCAAACTCCGGTCGAACCTTGGGAAAGGGTGGCCCTGGACTTTGTCACGGATCTGCCCAGCTCAAGGGGCAAGACGGCAGTGCTGGTGGTGGTGGACCTGTTTTCCAAGATGGCCCATTTCATTCCGTGTGCTAAGGTGGCCACGGCGGAGCAAACCGCCAAACTGTTCATAGACCACGTGTTCAAGGTTCACGGTCTGCCACGGTCTATTCTGTCCGACCGGGGGCGGCAGTTCATCTCGAATTTCTGGCAGAAGCTGATGGGCTTCCTGAACGTCAAGATCAACCTGGCGTCGGCGAGACACCCGCAGACCAACGGGCAAGCGGAGCGGGTCAATGCCATCATGCAGCAGTACCTGAGATGTTATGCAAATCAACAGCCTGCGACGTGGGTGGATTACCTGCCGCTTGCCGAGTTCGCCTACAACAACACGAAGCACGTGTCCACGGGGGTCACGCCGTTCTTCGCCAACAACGGGAGGCACCCCAGAACCTTCCCGGGACTGGAAAGAATGGGGGAGGGGGAGCCGCAGACAGCAGATGCGTTCGCGTCGGAGCTGCAGGAAGTCCACGATCAGCTGAGGCGCCAACTGGAGCTGGCCAAGCACGCATACAAGGTACAAGCAGACAAGCACAGAAGGGTTGGAGAAGAGCTCCACGTGGGAGACTGGGTTTGGTTAGCAGCCCACGCAGTGCCGGCCAGGTCGTTGGCCAAGAAGAAACTAGGGCATAAGCAACTGGGGCCCTACCAAGTCGAAGAGCAGGTCAACCCGGTAGCTTTCAGACTGGCACTTCCGGAGGGTTCCAGGATGCATCCGGTATTCCACAGATCGGTGCTCACTCCCTACAAGGCACCGCACAGGTTCCAGGAACCCGGAACGGCGCCGAGTCCGGCCAGAGACAGAACAGGGCACGCGGGAGTGGCACAGGAGGAGCGCATCAACGAAGTCACGGAGATTTTGGACTGCAGATGGGGGGAAGAGGGGGTAGAATACTTTCTCGCCAAGGAGGGCACCCCGGCCAGTGCGAACAGCTGGGTGCCGGGCTACGCCTTAGACGAACCTCTGCTCAAAGACGAGTTTCATGCCCTCTTCCCACATAGACCTATGCCAGCAGACTTTTTCGACGACTGGCTTTTCACGCCCACGCTTTCGGCCAGCACGTTCCGGGGGTTCGACTCGGACGAGGAACCGACACGAGACGTCCGTTCCCCGGAGGGGTCACCCTCGGGATCCGCCTCAGAACCCTCGTATTGGTGGGACGATAGGCCAGAGGAGCAGTTCCGCAGAAAGTGGCTGGAATGCTCAGGACGAGCAACGCCGCCAGGAGGAAGTGAGGGAGAGACGGACATGGACATTTTCGGGGACGACCCTGGTTTCGAGCACGGCGGCACAGAGATGGAAGCGGAGGTGACCGTCGTCGACGAGAGCAGGGAGGAAGAACCGGAAGACTTCAGATGGAGGCCCGCCACGGGAAGCGACCGATATCCGACGTTCGTCCCTTTGCAACAGCAGCCCCCAGCTCCAGCACCGGAAGGAGGGGAGGGGGGAATGGGGGGCTTCGAGGGGGGGATGGATGTCAGGGGTTTAGGAGCAGAGGCACGGGCAAGGGAGGAAACAGAGAGCGAAGGGGAGGAGGCAGAAGAAAAGATGAGTGATGACGACGACCCGAGATCTCCTAGTCTTTCCAGTGAATCAGAGGATTCACAGAAAGGAGCACCAGTGGCCAGGGCAAGGGGGGCACCCCAGGAAGATAGAGCCAGAAGGGACTCAGGGGGGAGCAGCTGGAAATCGGGACCAGCGTCACCGCCAGGAAGCAGGGAAGAGAAAGGGAGCCAGGGGGGAAGCGCTGGCAGCTCACCACAGGAGGGAGGGCATGAGTCAGGAGTGGCCACACCTCCATCGGGGAGCGAAGAAACGGTTAAGAGGAAGGTGGAAGGTTGGGCGCGCGCGCCAAGTTCAAATGCAGAGGAAGGCGGCGCAGTAAGCAGCCCCGAAAGGGAACCAGGTCCTAAAGCCCGGCGCAAGGAGGCAGGAGGGTCCGGGTCAGCGTCAGAAGAATCCCGGAAGGAGGAGGCCCCGGGGGGTAGAGGGACCCAGAGGAGGACAGTCAGGCGGAAAAGGTGGAGCAAGGCTAGGATATTAAGTTGGTGCTCACGGGGCGGAGACTCAGACGGAGCTTCGCCGATCTAGCTACTAGACGTAGAGTTTGCGCGCAGCAGCGTGAGAATGGAAACTGTAATTCAATAAAGACTTTTACTTAATGATCGCTGGCTAGCGTGATCCTCTGTGAGCTAGGATCTTCAAGCAGCTCTGACAGATACCATCTACATAGAAAGAAGAATCTTGGATTGCGCTTATTTCAAAGTCGTGTTCTTTGGTTCTAATGTACATTGACCCACAAATCGCCAAGGGAGTGTAATGAGCCTAAAATGACAAAACACCATATTTCCGCTTCCATATGCGGAGAAAGAAGACGCATAAGCTTCGAGGCTTATTTCAATTCACAGGGTGTTTTTTGGGTTTGCACTAGAATCACACAACCAAAGCAAAAAGAATGCACATTCAACCAAAAATCGCAGAGTGAAATGTTTTTTATCAGCCAAAATCAACCATATAGGTGTTTAAGTTCATCTCAATAGAAAGAGAACGAATAAGCTTGGATTGCTCTTTCGGTGTTCATTCACCCACAAATAACAAAGCAAAGTGTAATAAGCCTAAAGAAAGCAAAACAGGTTGTATTCGGTTCCATCTACATAGAAATAAGAATCTTGGATTTCGCTTATTTCAAAGTCGTGTTCTTTGGTATTAATGCACTTTTACCCAGAAATCGCAAAGTGTATGTAATGAGACCAAAATAACAAAACGCCATATTTCCGCAACCATATGCGTAGAAAGAAGACGAATAAGCTTCGATTGGGCTTATTTCAATTCATAGAATCATAGAATCATAGTTGGAATTTATATGGTGTTTTTTGGGTTTGCACCAGAATCACCCCCAAACAAAGCAATAAGGTGTTTTGCGTTCCATCTACGTAGAAAGAAGATGAACACGCTCTGATTGGGCTTATTTCAAATAGCTGTTTTTGGGGTTAGAATGAACATTCAACAAAAAATCACAGAGCCAAATGTTTGTTATCAGCCCAAATCAACCATAAGTGTTTATGTTTATCTCAATAGAAAGAGAACGAATAAGCTTGGATTGCTCTTTCGGTGTTCATTCACCCACAAGCTGCAAAGCAAAGTGTCATAAGCATAAACAACGCAAAACAGGTTGTTTTGGTTTCCATCTACAGAGAAAGAAGAATCTTGGATTTCGCTTATTTCAAAATCGTGTTCTTTGGAGTTAATGCATATTTACCAAGAAATCGCAGTGTATGTAATGAGACCAAAATAACAAAACGACATATTTCCGCTTCCATATGAGTAGAAAGAAGACGAATAAGCTTCGATTGGGCTTATTTCAATTCATAGAATCATAGAATCATAGTTGAAATTAGCGTGGTGTTTTTTGGGTGTGCACCAGAATCACTTAACCAAAAAGGTGTTCTGGGTTCAATCTACATAAAAAGAAGATGATAACGCTCTCAGTGGGCTTATTTCAAATTGGTGTTTTTTGGGTTAGAATGCACATTCAACCAAAAATCGCAAATGTTTGTTATCAGCCCAAATCAAACATAGGTGTTTTAGTTAATCTCAATAGAAAGAGGACGAATAAGCTTGGATTGCTTTTTCGGTGTTCATTCACCCACAAATAACAAAGCAAAGTGTAATAAGCCTAAAGAAAGCAAAACACGTTGTTTTCAGTTCCATCTACATAGAAAGAAGAATCTTGGATTTCGCTTATTTCAAAGTCATGTTCTTTGGTGTTAATGCACATTTACCCTGAAATCTCAAAGTGTATGTAATGAGACCAAAATAACAAAACGCCATATTTCCGCTTCCATTTGCGTAGAAAGAAGACGAATAAGCTTCGAGAGGGCTTATTTGAATTTGCATGGTCTTTTTTGGGTGTATACCAGAATCACCCCCAAAGAAAGCAATAAAGTATTTTGCGTCCTATCTACGTAGGAAGAAGATAAAAACGCTCTGATTTAGATTATTTCAAATAGCTGTTTTTGGGGTTAGAATGCACATTCAACAAAAAAATCACTGAGCGAAATGTGTGTTATCAGCCCAAATCAACCATAGGTGTTTATGTTCATCTCAATAGAAAGAGAACGAATAAGCTTGGATTGCTCTTTCGTTGTTCATTCACCCACAAGCTGCAAAGCAAAGTGTCATAAGCACAAACAACGCAAAACAGGTTGTTTTGGTTTCCATCTACATAGAAAGAAGAAAGATTTCGCTTATTTCAAAATCGTGTTCTTTGGAGTTAATGCACATTTACCCAGAAATCGCAGTGTATGTAATGAGACCAAAATAACAAAACGAAATTTCCGCTTCCATATGAGTAGAAAGAAGACGAATAAGCTTCGATTGGGCTTATTTCAATTCATAGAATCATAGAATCATAGAGTTGAAATTAGCGTGGTGTTTTTTGGGTGTGCACCAGAATTACCTAACCAAAGCAAAAAGGTGTTCTGGGTTTGAAATAAGCGAAATCCAAGATTCCTCTTTCTATGTAGATGGAAACAAAAAAAAAAAAGTTTTGCTTTCTTTCGGCTTTGGAATTTGTGGGTGAATGAACACCTAAGGAGCAATCCAAGCTTATTCGTCCTCTTTCTATTGAGATTAACTAAAACGTCTATGCTTGATTTGGGCTGATAACAAACATTTTGCTCTGCGATTTTTGGTTGAATGTGCATTCTAACCCCAAAAACACCTATTTGAAATAATCCCAATCAGAGCGTTTTTATCTTCCTCCTACGTAGATAGAACGCAAAATACTTTATTGCTTTCTTTGGGGGTGATTCTGGTATACACCCAAAAAACACCATGCAAATTCAAATAAGCCCTCTCGAAGCTTATTCCTCTTCTTTCTCCCCATGTGGAAGCGGAAATATGGTGTTTCTTTAGTTTGGTCGCATTACATTCACTTTGTGATTTTTGGGTAAATGTGCATTAACACCAAAGAACACTACTTTTTAATAAGCGAAATCCAATATGCAGATGTTAGCCAAAAGACCTTTTTGCTTTGATTGTGTGATTCTGGTGCACACCCTAAAAAACACCACGCTAATTTCAACTCTCTGATTCTATGATTCTAGGAATTGAAATAAGCCCAATCGAAGCTTATTCGTCTTCTTTCTACTCATATGGAAGCGGAAATATGTCGTTTTGTTATTTTGGTCTCATTACATACACTGCGATTTCTTGGTAAATATGCATTAACTCCAAATAACACGATTTTGAAATAAGCGAAATCCAAGATTCTTCTTTCTATGTAGATGGAAACCAAAACAACCTGTTTTGCGTTGTTTATGCTTATGACACTTTGCTTTGCAGCTTGTGGGTGAATGAACACCGAAAGAGCAATCCAAGCTTATTCGTTCTCTTTCTATTGAGATAAACATAAACACTCATGGTTGATTTGGGCTGATAACAAACATTTGGCTCTGTGATTTTTTGTTGAATGTTCATTCTAACCCCAAAAACAACTATTTGAAATAAGCCCAATCAGAGCGTGTTCATCTTCTTTCTACGTAGATGGAACGCAAAACACCTTATTGCTTTGTTTGGGGGTGATTCTGGTGCTCACCCAAAAAACACCATATAAATTCCAACTATGATTCTATGATTCTATGAATTGAAATAAGCCCAATCGAAGCTTATTCGTCTTCTTTCTACGCATATGGTTGCGGAAATATGGCGTTTTGTTATTTTGGTCTCATTACATACACTTTGCGATTTCTGGGTAAAAGTGCATTAATACCAAAGAACACGACTTTGAAATAAGCGAAATCCAAGATTCTTATTTCTATGTAGATGGAACCGAATACAACCTGTTTTGCGTTGTTTATGCTTATGACACTTTGCTTTGCAGCTTGTGGGTGAATGAACACCGAAAGAGCAATCCAAGCTTATTCGTTCTCTTTCTATTGAGATGAACTTAAACACCTATATGGTTGATTTTGGCTGATAAAAAACATTTCACTCTGCGATTTTTGGTTGAATGTGCATTCTTTTTGCTTTGGTTGTGTGATTCTAGTGCAAACCCAAAAAACACCCTGTGAATTGAAATAAGCCTCGAAGCTTATGCGTCTTCTTTCTCCGCATATGGAAGCGGAAATATGGTGTTTTGTCATTTTAGGCTCATTACACTCCCTTGGCGATTTGTGGGTCAATGTACATTAGAACCAAAGAACACGACTTTGAAATAAGCGCAATCCAAGATTCTTCTTTCTATGTAGATGGTATCCAAAACAACCTGTTTTGCAGTTTGTGGGTCAATGAATACCGAAATGCAATCCAAGCTTATTTGTCCTCTTTCGATTGAGATTAACTTAAACACCTATGGTTGATTTTGGCTGATAACAAACATTTCACTGCGATTTTTGGTTGAATGTGCATTCTTTTTGCTTTGGTTGTGTGATTCTAGTGCAAACCCAAAAAACACCATGCAAATTCAAATAAGCCCTCTCGAAGTTTATTCGTCTTCTGGAAGAAGTATATGGAAGAGGAATGGTGTTTCTTTATTTTGGTCGCATTACATTCACTTTGCCATTTTGGGGTAAATGTGCATTAACACCAAAGAACAATACTTTTTATTAAGCGAAATCCAAGATTCTTATTTCTATGTAGACGGAACCCAAAACAACCTGTTTTGCGTTGATTATGCTTATGATACTTCGATTTTCTATTTGTGGGTGAATGAAAACCGAGTGCCATCCAAGCTTCTTCTCCCTCTTTCAATTGAGATGAACCAAAACACCCATGCTTGATTTGGGCTGATAACATACATTTCCCTCTGCGATTTTTGGTTGAATGTGCATTGTAACCCCAAAAACACTTATTTGAAATAAGCCCAATCAGAGCGTTTTCATCTTCTTCCTATGTAGATGGAATCCAGAAGACCTTTCTGCTTTGGTAGTGTGATTCTGGTGCAAACAGAAGGGGAGGGAAACGGGCGGAAGAGCCTGTGCTGCCGCCATCTTGGGCGAGGGCAGGGGGTACCCGGAAGGAGGTGCCACCGGAGGAGAGGCAAGCCGACAGGAAGGGGAGGGAAACGGGCGGAAGAGCCTGTGCTGCCGCCATCTTGGGCGAGGGCAGGCGTACCGGAAGGAGGTGCCACCGGAGGAGAGGCAAGCTGACAGGAAGGGGAGGGAAACGGGCGGAAGAGGCGCTGCGACGTTGGGCCAGCAGAGACGTGCCGAGCCAGGCTGGCCCTCTCTCTTTCTCCCGCCCACTCTCTCTCGACCCCGCTCTCCCCAGGGGGCAACCCTGCCCCCCGCCCCGCCCTCACCTGCCTTTCTCCCCCAGTGGCCTTCCTCTCGTGCCCCTTGGCGGAGGGATGGGGCCGGGTGGGCCGCGGAAGTTTATATACAAGAATATTCATACCTAGATATAGGTGTCCGTTTGTAAATAAATAATAATAAAACGGATATATGTATATGTGTGTGTATATATGCAGTGCTTCTTTTCTAAAAAAAAAATGATTGGGGGTACTCTCATTTTGACTCAAGAAAATCGCCATTTTTTAGTTCAAACCGGGAAAAATAAATACAGTAAATGGACAAAAGTACATTCACAAAATGTTTTATGCATTCCTCTGTGCCCCCCCCCCCAAGAAAAAAGCACTGTATATGTTCTGCCAAGGGCAGGGTTATTTCTGGATCTGGAGCCAATAAGCACACCAGTGGATGAAGAATAAGCAATGCTTTATTTGCATAAGGTTTTTTTTTATATATATATAAATTTTATTGATTTTCCATGCAATTATACATTTTTATCCAAAATACAACAAATTATCTCCTTTTTTGAACTTCCTTCAGCGTCTCTGATAATCATCCATATATAAATAAATCATCCATATATAAATAAATCATCCATATATAAATAAAACTTTAATTACACATTCCCTTCTTTCGTATTGCCATTATACCTCCTGTCAGGGGTTTAGGAGCAGAGGCAAGGGCAAGGGAGGAAACAGAGAGCGAAGGGGAGGAGGCAGAAGAAAAGATGAGTGATGACGACGACCCGAGATCTCCGAGTCTTTCCAGTGAATCAGAGGATTCACAGAAAGGAGCACCAGTGGCCAGGGCAAGGGGGGAGTTTAGGGGGGCACCCCAGGAAGATAGAGCCAGAGGGGACTCAGAGGAGAGCAGTTGGAAATCGGGACCAGCGTCACCGCCAGGGAGCAGGGAGGAGGAAGGGAGCCAGGGGGCAAGCGCTGGCAGCTCACCACAGGAGGGAGGGCATGAGTCAGGAGTGGCCACACCTCCATCGGGGAGCGAAGAAACGGTTAAGCGGAAAGTGGAAGGTTGGGCGCGCGCGCCAAGTTCAAATGCAGAGGAAGGCGGCGCAGTAAGCAGCCCGGAAAGAGAGCCTGGTCCTAAAGCCCGGCGCAAGGAGGCAGAAGGGTCCGGGTCAGCGTCAGAAGAATCCCGGAAGGAAGAAACCCCGGGGGGCAGAGGGACCCAGAGGAGAACAGTCAGGCGGAAAAGGTGGAGTAGGGCTAGGATATTAAGTTGGTGCACAAGGGGCGGAGAATCAGACGGAGCTTCGCCGATCTAGCTACTAGACGTAGAGTTGCACGCAGCAGCTTGAAAATGGAAACTGTAACTCAATAAAGACTTTTACTTAATGATCGCTGGCTAGCGTGATCCTCTGTGAGCTAGGATCTTCGAGCAGCTCTGACAGTGATTATAATTATAATAATGATTGCAATTTTTCTTATTGTAATTTTGATTACTTTTCTTATTGTAATTGTAATTATTAAAATTAGAATATATAATTAAATAATAATTATAATTATTATAATTATTGAACCAGATAAAGCAGATAAATTTAATAAATTATCTCTACTCTCATGGTCACTTTTCTTTGCTCTGGCCGGAAAGAAGCCGTGCAAAAATACTGTCTCTCAAACCCTGGATCCACCAATTGCATATACATATATCCGTTTTATTTTTATTTATTTACAAACGGACACCTATATCTAGGTATGTATATTCTTGTATATAAACTTCCGCGGCCCACCCGCCCCATCCCTCCGCCAAGGGGCACGAGAGGAAGGCCACTGGGGGAGAAAGGCAGGTGAGGGCGGGGGGGCAGGGCTGCCCCCTGGGGAGAGCGGGGTCGAGAGAGAGTGGGCGGGAGAAAGAGAGAGGGCCAGCCTGGCTCGGAACGTCTCTGCTGGCCCAACGTCGCAGCGCCTCTTCCGCCCGTTTCCCTCCCCTTCCTGTCCTCTTGCCTCTCCTCCGGTGGCACCTCCTTCCGGTACGCCTGCCCTCGCCCAAGATGGCGGCAGCACAGGCTCTTCCGCCCGTTTCCCTCCCCTTCCTGTCAGCTTGCCTCTCCTCCGGTGGCACCTCCTTCCGGTACGCCTGCCCTCGCCCAAGATGGCGGCAGCACAGGCTCTTCCGCCCGTTTCCCTCCCCTTCCTGTCCCCTTGCCTCTCCTCCGGTGGCACCTCCTTCCGGGTACCACTGCCCTCGCCCAAGATGGCGGCAGCACAGGCTCTTCCGCCCGTTTCCCTCCCCTTCCTGTCGGCTTGCCTCTCCTCCGGTGGCACCTCCTTCCGGGTACCCCCTGCCCTCGCCCAATATGGCGGCAGCACAGGCTCTTCCGCCCGTTTCCCTCCCCTTCTGTTTGCACCAGAATCACACTACCAAAGCAGAAAGGTCTTCTGGATTCCATCTACATAGGAAGAAGATGAAAACGCTCTGATTGGGCTTATTTCAAATAAGTGTTTTTGTGGTTACAATGCACATTCAACCAAAAATCGCAGAGCGAAATGTATGTTATCAGCCCAAATCAAGCATGGGTGTTTTGGTTCATCTCAATTGAAAGAGGGAGAGGAAGCGTGGCTTGCACTCGGTTTTCATTCACCCACAAATAGAAAATCGAAGTATCATAAGCATAATCAACGCAAAACAGGTTGTTTTGGGTTCCGTCTACATAGAAAGAAGAATCTTGGATTTCGCTTAATAAAAAGTATTGTTCTTTGGTGTTAATGCACATTTACCCCAAAATGGCAAAGTGAATGTAATGCGACCAAAATAAAGAAACACCATTGCTCTTCCATATACTTCTTCCAGAAGACGAATAAGCTTCGATAGGGCTTATTTGAATTTGCATGGTGTTTTTTGGGTTTGCACTAGAATCACACAACCAAAGCAAAAAGAATGCACATTCAACCAAAAATCGCAGTGAAATGTTTGTTATCAGCCAAAATCAACCATAGGTGTTTAAGTTAATCTCAATCGAAAGAGGACAAATAAGCTTGGATTGCATTTCGGTATTCATTGACCCACAAACTGCAAATCGAAGTGTCATAAGCATAAACAAAGTAAAACAGGTTGTTTTGGATACCATCTACATAGAAAGAAGAATCTTGGATTGCGCTTATTTCAAAGTCGTGTTCTTTGGTTCTAATGTACATTGACCCACAAATCGCCAAGTGAGTGTAATGAGCCTAAAATGACAAAACACCATATTTCCGCTTCCATATGCGGAGAAAGAAGACGCATAAGCTTCGAGGCTTATTTCAATTCACAGGGTGTTTTTTGGGTTTGCACTAGAATCACACAACCAAAGCAAAAAGAATGCACATTCAACCAAAAATCGCAGAGTGAAATGTTTTTTATCAGCCAAAATCAACCATATAGGTGTTTAAGTTCATCTCAATAGAAAGAGAACGAATAAGCTTGGATTGCTCTTTCGGTGTTCATTCACCCACAAATAACAAAGCAAAGTGTCATAAGCCTAAAGAAAGCAAAACAGGTTGTATTCGGTTCCATCTACATAGAAATAAGAATCTTGGATTTCGCTTATTTCAAAGTCGTGTTCTTTGGTATTAATGCACTTTTACCCAGAAATCGCAAAGTGTATGTAATGAGACCAAAATAACAAAACGCCATATTTCCGCAACCATATGCGTAGAAAGAAGACGAATAAGCTTCGATTGGGCTTATTTCAATTCATAGAATCATAGAATCATAGTTGGAATTTATATGGTGTTTTTTGGGTGAGCACCAGAATCACCCCCAAACAAAGCAATAAGGTGTTTTGCGTTCCATCTACGTAGAAAGAAGATGAACACGCTCTGATTGGGCTTATTTCAAATAGCTGTTTTTGGGGTTAGAATGAACATTCAACAAAAAATCACAGAGCCAAATGTTTGTTATCAGCCCAAATCAACCATAAGTGTTTATGTTTATCTCAATAGAAAGAGAACGAATAAGCTTGGATTGCTCTTTCGGTGTTCATTCACCCACAAGCTGCAAAGCAAAGTGTCATAAGCATAAACAACGCAAAACAGGTTGTTTTGGTTTCCATCTACAGAGAAAGAAGAATCTTGGATTTCGCTTATTTCAAAATCGTGTTCTTTGGAGTTAATGCATATTTACCCAGAAATCGCAGTGTATGTAATGAGACCAAAATAACAAAACGACATATTTCCGCTTCCATATGAGTAGAAAGAAGACGAATAAGCTTCGATTGGGCTTATTTCAATTCATAGAATCATAGAATCATAGTTGAAATTAGCGTGGTGTTTTTTGGGTGTGCACCAGAATCACTTAACCAAAAAGGTGTTCTGGGTTCAATCTACATAAAAAGAAGATGATAACGCTCTCATTGGGCTTATTTCAAATTGGTGTTTTTTGGGTTAGAATGCACATTCAACCAAAAATCGCAAATGTTTGTTATCAGCCCAAATCAAACATAGGTGTTTTAGTTAATCTCAATAGAAAGAGGACGAATAAGCTTGGATTGCTTTTTCGGTGTTCATTCACCCACAAATAACAAAGCAAAGTGTAATAAGCCTAAAGAAAGCAAAACACGTTGTTTTCAGTTCCATCTACATAGAAAGAAGAATCTTGGATTTCGCTTATTTCAAAGTCATGTTCTTTGGTGTTAATGCACATTTACCCTGAAATCGCAAAGTGTATGTAATGAGACCAAAATAACAAAACGCCATATTTCCGCTTCCATTTGCGTAGAAAGAAGACGAATAAGCTTCGAGAGGGCTTATTTGAATTTGCATGGTCTTTTTTGGGTGTATACCAGAATCACCCCCAAAGAAAGCAATAAAGTATTTTGCGTCCTATCTACGTAGGAAGAAGATAAAAACGCTCTGATTTAGATTATTTCAAATAGCTGTTTTTGGGGTTAGAATGCACATTCAACAAAAAAATCACTGAGCGAAATGTGTGTTATCAGCCCAAATCAACCATAGGTGTTTATGTTCATCTCAATAGAAAGAGAACGAATAAGCTTGGATTGCTCTTTCGTTGTTCATTCACCCACAAGCTGCAAAGCAAAGTGTCATAAGCACAAACAACGCAAAACAGGTTGTTTTGGTTTCAGGAGGTCGTTCAGAGGGCACTGGCAGTGGGGGTGAGGCTGGAAGGACGTCCGTGGAGCAAGGACGAAGGGCGTGGAGGGCGCGAACCAGCCGGGGGCCCCTCCTTCCTTCCCAGAGAAGCAGCGCGGGCGCAATCCACGCCTCCGCCAGGAGGAGGAGCCGAACCTATGGAGGTTGGAGGTGCAAGGGCTCAGTCAGCAACCAGAGCTCTAGCACCGGCAGCAGTGAAAGCGAAGCCTCCTAGAGGGAACAGGAAGTGTTACGTCTGTGAGGAACCAGGGCATATGGCAAAAGAGTGTCCCCAGAGGCCCCACAAGCTCACTGCAGCCTCAGCAATGGTGACTGCAGCAACGCAGCAAGGAGGACCACAGCAGGGAAACGACGCAGTCTGGCTGGAGGAAGAGGCACTGGGGCCCAGCCAGACGTGTTAGTGACGCAGTCCCCAGAGATTTTACAGCCCGTGAACCCCCTCCCGCCCAAACCAGTAGTGAGGCTCACAGCATCTCTCCAGCTGCCCAATGGAATCACCATAGACGTGCCAATCACCATTGACTCAGGCAGCAATGCGGACTTTATAGGGCAGGACTTTGTCGACAGGCACGCTGTGCAGTTGCTGCCGGCCACACTGCCCCTGCAGGTTGTCACGGTGGATGGCAGGGAGCTGCTCGGGGGGCAAGTGGTGAAGCAGACGCCACCAATGGTGATGCGACTTGGGAATCACAGAGAAATCATCAGCTTCAACGTCACTCAACTATCTGACACGCCCGTTGTATTGGGCATGAGTTGGCTGGACAAGCACAGCCCAACGATGGCTTGGTACCAGAGGCAGCTGACCTTCGGCTCTTCCTTTTGTGCTGAACACTGCATCGTGCCCAGGCAGGAAGGAGAGGAAGAGGAGTCACAGCTGCTGCTAGGCACGCTGCAAGCGATTCCCCACAAGTACGCTGAATTTTTGGAAGTTTTCTGCGAGAAGGAGGCAGACAGGCTACCCCCTCACAGACCATATGACTGCAAAATTGACCTGCTGCCGGGGGCGGCGCTGCCTAAAGGGAGACTGTATTCCATGTCAGAGGACGAACTGCAAGAACTCAAGGAGTTCATTGATCATAATTTGCAGCGCGGCTTCATCCGGGAGTCCAAGGCAGTGGGGGGCAGTCCCGTATTCTTTGTTAAGAAGCGGGACACGCCCCAAAAGAGACTCGTAGTGGATTACAGGATTTTGAACAGTGTGACTAGGCCATCGGACTTCCCCATGCCCCGAATTGACGACCTCCTCGCAAAGGTACGGAAGGGCAGAGTGTTCACCAAGTTGGACCTGCGGGGAGCGTACAACCTCATTCGCATGCGGGAGGGTGATGAGTGGAAGACAGCCATGTTCACGCCACTGGGGACCTACGAATATAGAGTTATGCCTTTTGGATTGCAAAATGGCTCCCACGTTTTTCAAGCATTTATGCATCACGTGTTGGCGGGACTTCTCTACAAGACGTGCGTCTGTTTCTTAGATGACATCCTGATCTTTTTGGAGTCGCAGCAGGAGCATGACAAACACGTCAAGGAAGTGCTGAGCAGGCTAAAGCAACATAGGCTCTACGCCAAGCTGGAGAAGTGCCAATTTGACGTGACGGAGGTGGATTTTCTGGGCTACAAGCTGTCTGACAAGGGGCTCGCCATGGACAGCGCCAAGGTGCGAGCGGTGTTGGATTGGAAGAGCCCGCGCAACCGGAAGGAGGTCCAACGGTTTGTCGGCTTTGCGAACTTCTATCGCAAGTTTATCAAGGGCTTCGCGATGCAGACGGCGGCCATCACTGACACGCTTAGCTCCAAGAAAAAGAAGTTCATTTGGACAGAGCAGGCGGAGCAGTCCTTTCAGGCACTCAAGCGTCTCTTCGCGTCGGAAGAGCAGCTGCTTCATGTCAACCCCAGCAAGCCGATGAGGGTGGAGACAGACGCTTCGGACAGAGCCGTGGGGGCGGTCCTGCTGCAGAAAGACCCGCAGGGGGTGTGGCGACCGGGAGCGTTTTACTCCAGGAAGCTCAGCAAGTCCGAGCAGAACTACACCATATGGGACAGGGAGTTGCTGGCCATTCACGCAGCGTTCAAGGCGTGGAGGCACTTTCTGATCGGCGCCAAGCACACGGTGCAGGTTTGCACGGACCACAAGAATCTAGAGCACTGGCGCACGGCACAGTTCCTGAACCAGAGGCAGATACGTTGGGCTGAGTTCTTTGCGAACTTCGACTTCCGAATAGAGTATGTCCCGGGGGACACCAACATCATGGCAGACGCTCTCTCCCGTAAGCCACAGTATCTGGAGGACGCAACACCAGCGGCCGCCATGCACATCTTCGCACCGACAGTGTGGGCGTGCGCCGCGGCGACCGTGGACCTAGAGGCGGTGCGACGAGCGTTGCAGGGGGACTCCTTCGCACAAGCAAAGATGGCAGAGGTGCAAAGGGGCAAGGCAGCGGCCGACGGTTTCCAGCTGAGAGATGGATTGCTCATCCGTAAAGGGGCCATCTACGTGCCGGGAGACGAACTTCGAGCCAAGGTGCTGCAGCAGCTGCACGACGCGCCCACGGCCGGGCACTTTGGCAAGGAGAAGACGGTGGAATTAGTAGCCAGGGATTTCTGGTGGCCTGGAATGAGAGGGGAGGTCGCAGACTACGTGGCGAGGTGTGACACCTGCCAGAGGGCCAAACCAGTGCACAAACCGCCGGCCGGACTGTTGGAACCCCTGCAAACTCCGGTCGGACCTTGGGAAAGGGTGGCCCTGGACTTTGTCACGGATCTGCCCAGCTCAAGGGGCAAGACGGCAGTGCTGGTGGTGGTGGACCTGTTTTCCAAGATGGCCCATTTCATTCCGTGTGCTAAGGTGGCCACGGCGGAGCAAACCGCCAAACTGTTCATAGACCACGTGTTCAAGGTTCACGGTCTGCCACGGTCTATTCTGTCCGACCGGGGGCGGCAGTTCATCTCGAATTTCTGGCAGAAGCTGATGGGCTTCCTGAACGTCAAGATCAACCTGGCGTCGGCGAGACACCCGCAGACCAACGGGCAAGCGGAGCGGGTCAATGCCATCATGCAGCAGTACCTGAGATGTTATGCAAATCAACAGCCTGCGACGTGGGTGGATTACCTGCCGCTTGCCGAGTTCGCCTACAACAACACGAAGCACGTGTCCACGGGGGTCACGCCGTTCTTCGCCAACAACGGAAGGCACCCCAGAACCTTCCCGGGACTGGAAAGAATGGGGGAGGGGGAGCCGCAGACAGCAGATGCGTTCGCGTCGGAGCTGCAGGAAGTCCACGATCAGCTGAGGCGCCACCTGGAGCTGGCCAAGCACGCATACAAGGTACAAGCAGACAAGCACAGAAGGGTCGGAGAAGACTGGGAGACTGGGTTTGGTTAGCAGCCAACGCAGTGCCGGCCAGGTCGTTGGCCAAGAAGAAACTAGGGCATAAGCAACTGGGGCCCTACCAAGTCGAAGAGCAAGTCAACCCGGTAGCTTTCAGACTGGCACTTCCGGAGGGTTCCAGAATGCATCCGGTATTCCACAGATCGGTGCTCACTCCCTACAAGGCACCGCACAGGTTCCAGGAACCCGGAACGGCGCCGAGTCCGGCCAGAGACAGAACAGGGCACGCGGGAGTGGCACAGAAGGAGCGCATCAACGAAGTCACGGAGATTTTGGACTCCAGATGGGGGGAAGAGGGGGTAGAATACTTTCTCGCCAAGGAGGGCACCCCGGCCAGTGCGAACAGCTGGGTGCCGGGCTACGCCTTAGACGAACCTCTGCTCAAAGACGAGTTTCATGCCCTCTTCCCACATAGACCTATGCCAGCAGACTTTTTCGACGACTGGCTTTTCACGCCCACGCTTTCGGCCAGCACGTTCCGGGGGTTCGACTCGGACGAGGAACCGACACGAGACGTCCGTTTCCCGGAGGGGTCACCCTCGGGATCCGCCTCAGAACCCTCGTATTGGTGGGACGATAGGCCAGAGGAGCAGTTCCGCAGAAAGTGGCTGGAATGCTCAGGACGAGCAACGCCGCCAGGAGGAAGTGAGGGAGAGACGGACATGGACATTTTCGGGGACGACCCTGGTTTCGAGCACGGCGGCACAGAGATGGAAGCGGAGGTGACCGTCGTCGACGAGAGCAGGGAGGAAGAACCGGAAGACTTCAGATGGAGGCCCGCCACGGGAAGCGACCGATATCCGACGTTCGTCCCTTTGCAACAGCAGCCCCCAGCTCCAGCACCGGAAGGAGGGGAGGGGGGAATGGGGGGCTTCGAGGGGGGGATGGATGTCAGGGGTTTAGGAGCAGAGGCACGGGCAAGGGAGGAAACAGAGAGCGAAGGGGAGGAGGCAGAAGAAAAGATGAGTGATGACGACGACCCGAGATCTCCTAGTCTTTCCAGTGAATCAGAGGATTCACAGAAAGGAGCACCAGTGGCCAGGGCAAGGGGGGAGTCAAGGGGGGCACCCCAGGAAGATAGAGCCAGAAGGGACTCAGGGGGGAGCAGCTGGAAATCGGGACCAGCGTCACCGCCAGGAAGCAGGGAAGAGGAAGGGAGCCAGGGGGGAAGCGCTGGCAGCTCACCACAGGAGGGAGGGCATGAGTCAGGAGTGGCCACACCTCCATCGGGGAGCGAAGAAACGGTTAAGAGGAAGGTGGAAGGTTGGGCGCGCGCGCCAAGTTCAAATGCAGAGGAAGGCGGCGCAGTAAGCAGCCCCGAAAGGGAACCAGGTCCTAAAGCCCGGCGCAAGGAGGCAGGAGGGTCCGGGTCAGCGTCAGAAGAATCCCGGAAGGAAGAAGCCCCGGGGGGTAGAGGGACCCAGAGGAGGACAGTCAGGCGGAAAAGGTGGAGCAAGGCTAGGATATTAAGTTGGTGCACACGGGGCGGAGACTCAGACGGAGCTTCGCCGATCTAGCTACTAGACGTAGAGTTTGCGCGCAGCAGCGTGAGAATGGAAACTGTAATTCAATAAAGACTTTTACTTAATGATCGCTGGCTAGCGTGATCCTCTGTGAGCTAGGATCTTCAAGCAGCTCTGACAAACGTGCTGGAGGAAAGTGTGGGTGTGAACAGCCAGTCGTCGAAGAAGCCTGCTGGCATGGGTCTGTGTGGGAAAAGGGCATGAAACTCGTCCTTGAGCAGGGGTTCCTCCAAAGCGTAGTCTGGCACCCAGCTATTAGCACTAGCCCGGGTGCCCTCTCTGGCTAGGAGGTATTCCACTCCGTCTTCCCCCCATCTGGAGTCCAAAATCTCCGTGACTTCATTGATGGGGTCCTGCTGTGGCAATCTCCCCGCCTCCGTCCGCTCCTGAGACGGACTCGGTGCTGTTCCTGGTTCCTGGAACCTGTGAGGTGTCCTGTAGGGAGTGAGCACCGACCTGTGGAACACCGGATGCATCCTGGAACCCTCCGGTAGCACCAGCCTGAAAGCTACTGGGTTGATCTGAGCTTCGACTTGGTAGGGACCGAGTTGCTTGTGCCCCAACTTCTTTTTGGCTAACGATCTGGTCGGCACTGCGTGGGCTGCCAACCAGACCCAGTCTCCCACTCGGATCTCTTCGCCAACCCGCCTGTGCTTGTCCGCTTGCACCTTGTAAGCGTGCTTCGCTAGCTCCAGCTGCCGTCGGAGTTGATCGTGGACCTCCTGCAACTCAGACGCGAAAGCGTCCGCCGTCTGCGGTTCCCCTTCCCCCACTCTGTCCAGTCCCGGGAAGGTTCTGGGATTCCTCCCATTGTTGGCGAAGAACGGCGTCACCCCTGTGGACACGTGCTTCGTGTTGTTGTAGGCGAACTCGGTGAGCGGCAGGTAATCCACCCACGTCGCAGGCTGTTGATTGGCATAGCATCTCAGGTACTGCTGCATGATGGCATTGACCCTCTCCGCTTGCCCGTTGGTCTGCGGGTGTCTCGCTGATGTCAGGTTGATCTTGACGTTCAGGAAACCCATCAGCTTCTGCCAGAAATTCGAGATGAACTGGCGACCGCGGTCGGACAGTATAGACCGCGGCAGCCCGTGCACTTTGAACACGTGATCTATGAACAGTTTGGCTGTTTGTTCTGCCGTGGCCACCTTCGCACACGGTATGAAGTGTGCCATCTTGGTGAACAAGTCCACCACCACTAGTACAGCTGTCTTGCCTCTCGAGCTGGGGAGATCCGTGACAAAGTCCAGGGCCACCCTCTCCCACGGTTCAAACGGCGTTTGCAGCGGTTCCAGCAGTCCCGCCGGTTGTTTGTGCACCGGTTTGGCCCTCTGGCAGGTGTCGCACCTCGCGACGTAGTCCGCGACTTCCCCTCTCAGTCTGGGCCACCAAAAGTCCCTTGCGACTAATTCCACCGTTTTTTCCGTGCCAAAGTGCCCTGCCGTGGGTGCGTCGTGCAACTGCTGCAGTACCTTGGCGCGAAGTTCATCTCCCGGCACGTAGATGGCCCCTTTACGTAAGAGCAAGCCGTCCCGTATCTGGAACTCGTCGCTCTTCGCTGTGCCCTTGTGCACCTCGGCCATCTTCGCCTGCGCGAATGAGTCGTCCTGCAACGCCTGCCGCACCGCATCCAGGTCTACTGTGGCTGAAGCGCACGCCCACGCAGCTGGCGCGAAGATGTGCATGGCCGCCGCTGGCGTCGCCTCTTCGAGGTATTGCGGTTTTCGGGACAGTGCATCCGCCATGATGTTGGTGTCGCCCGTGACGTACTCTATTCGGAAATCGAAGTCAGCAAAGAACTCCGCCCAACGTATCTGCCTCTGGTTCAGGAACTTCGCCGTGCGCCAGTGCTCCAGATTCTTGTGGTCCGTGCAGACCTGCACCGTGTGCTTGGCGCCGATCAGGAAGTGTCTCCATGCTTTGAATGCTGCATGAATGGCAAGCAACTCCCTGTCCCAGATGGTGTAGTTCTGCTCCGACTTGGTGAGCTTTCTGGAGTAGAACGCTCCCGGCCTCCAGACCCCCTGTGGGTCCCTCTGCAGCAGGACAGCTCCCACTGCTCTATCGGACGCGTCCGTCTCTACCCGCATCGGTCTGCTGGGGTCGATATGCAGCAGTTGCTCTTCCGACGCGAAGAGACGCTTGAGTGCCTGAAAGGACTGCTCCGCCTGCTCCGTCCAGATGAATTTCTTCTTCTTGGAGCTTAGCGTGTCCGTAATAGCTGCCGTCTGCATCGCGAACCCTTTGATAAACTTGCGATAGAAGTTGGCGAAGCCGACAAACCGCTGGACCTCCTTCCGGTTGCGCGGGCTCTTCCAATCCAACACCGCTCGAACCTTGGCGCTGTCCATGGCTAGCCCCTTGTCCGACAACTTGTAACCCAAGAAATCCACCTCCGTCGTGTCGAACTGGCACTTCTCCAGTTTGGTGTACAGTCTATGCTGCCGCAACCTCTCCAGCACCGCCCGAACATCCTGGTCATGCGCTTGCTGCGTCTCGGAGAATATCAGGATGTCATCCAGAAAGCAGACGCACTTCTTGTAGAGGAGTCCCGCCAACACATGATGCATGAAAGCTTGAAAACAGTGAGCACCGTTTTGCAATCCAAACGGCATCACTCTGTACTCGTAGGTTCCCAGAGGCGTGAACATGGCTGTCTTCCACTCATCGCCCTCCCTCATGCGGATGAGATTGTACGCCCCTCGCAGGTCCAACTTGGTAAACACGCGTCCCTTGCGCACCGTCGCCAGTAGGTCGTCAATCCTGGGCATGGGGAAATCAGAGGGCTTGGTCATCTTGTTCAAGAGGCGAAAATCCACCACCAGCCTTTTTTGGGGCGTGTCCTTCTTCTTCACAAAGAAAACAGGACTGCCCCCTACTGCCCTGGACTCCCGGATGAAACCGCGCTCCAAATTGTGATCTATGAACTGCTTGAGTTCCTGTAGTTCATCCTCCGACATGGAATACAGCCTCCCCTTCGGTAACGTCGCCCCTGGTAGGAGGTCAATCTTGCAGTCATATTGCCTGTGCGGTGGTAACTTGTCTGCCTCCTTCTCGCAGAAGACCTCCAGAAAGTCTGCGTATTTGTGGGGGACTGCTTGCAACGTTCCCAACTGCAGTTGTGATTCCTCCTCCTTTCCCTCCTGTTCGGGCAGGATGCAGTGTTCTGCGCAGTAAGAGGAGCCGAAGATCAGCTGTCGCTGGTACCAAGCCAGTGTCGGACTGTGCCTGTCCAGCCAACTCATGCCCAACACAATGGGTGTGTCCGACAGGCGGGTGACGTTAAAACTGATGACTTCCCTGTGGTTGCCAAGGCGCATCACCATTGGCGGCGTTTGCTTCACCACCTGCCCCCCCAGCAACTCTCTACCATCCACTGTGACGACTTGCAGGGGCAGAGTGGCCGGTAATAGCTGTATAGCGTGCTGCTCCACAAAATCCTGTGCTATAAAGTCTGCGTTGCTTCCAGAATCCACAGAAAGCGGCACTTCGATAGTGACGCCGTCGGGCAGCTGGAGAGATGCTGTGAGTTGCACTACTGGTTTGGGTGGGAGGGGGTCTGTGGGTTGCAAGATCGCTGGGGACTGCTTCAGTGATGCGTCTGGCTGGGCCCCAGTGCCTCTGTCTCCAGCCAGACATCGTCGTTTCCCTGCTGTTGTTCGCTGTGTTGCGTGGCCGCTTTCACCGTTGCGGAGGCTGCAGTGTGCTTGGAGCTCCGCTGGGGACACTCCTTCGCCAAGTGTTGAGAGCTGTCGCATATATAACACTTCCTGGTCCCTCTAGGAGGTTTAGTCTTGACTGCCGCCGGTGCAGGGGCTCTGGTAGCTGACTGAGCCCTGGCGCCTCCCACCTCCATAGGTTCCACTCCCCCTGCTGGCGGAGGTGTGGATTGCGCACGCACAGCTTCCCTGGGAACGAAAGAGAAACTTCTCGCTGCTTCGCGCCCTCCACGTCCTTCGTCTCTGCACCATGGACGTTCTTCCAGCCTCACCCCCACAGTCAGCGCCCTTTGGACCACTTCCTGCGTGCTCCGGGGCCTCTCCCCCCTCGCAATTTCGTCTTTAACAGCACTGCTCAAACCTTCCCAGAAGAGGTCTCTGACTGGGGGCGAATCCCGGTCCCATTCTAAGGCACTGACCAGCGCAAAAAAGCGGGCGTGATACTGGCGTACGCTCGCCCTCCCTTGTTCCAGTCCATGAATCTCCCGTCGGGCAAGATCCACGTCAATGGTAGATAAAAAGCACGCATCCATCGCTTTGATAAAGGCATCAGCATTCTGAAGCGCCGGATCTTTATCCCTCCACAAATTGCGTAGCCACGCTTTCGCATCCCCATGCAAATGGGATAGTATAAACCCCACTTTCTCTTCCTCATCTCTAAAGTCTTTCGCCAGCAGTTGCAGTGCGCACATTACGTCTGCTCGAAAATTGGGGTACTGTTGTAAATTCCCATCGAAGTGAGCCACAAGCCCTCCTGCTCTCCGTGCCAACCCAACCCCCTCCGGTCTGGGTCCTGGCTGCCCCTGCTTAACCAAGGCTTCAAACCTGGCGTGGAGATCTCTGTAGGCGGCTGCTGCATCCTCCTCCCTTTTCTTGGATGCCTGTACCTCCGCGTTCAATTGGGTCACTGCCTGTTGCAGTGCTGAAATTTTCTCTGCTTCCGTCATCTCTGCCAACCGTTGTGAGCTTGCTCCCAAACACCAATTTCCTCCTCTCGCTGCTTCTGCCTCCGCTGCGAGGTATCAGGTGTCCGAAGCTTTAAGGAGACGGGTCTTACTGTCAGGGCTGCCACTCAGTCCCAGCTCACATAGGACCACGCTAGCCAGCGTTCAAGTTAAAAGAGTCTTTATTGGATTACAGGTTGCATTTCCAAACTGCCATGTGCAGCCCTACTTCTTCTAGGTCAGACCGGCGAAGACCCGTCTGAGTCTCCGCCTCTAGCACACCAGCTTAATATCCTAGCCTTGCTCCACCTCCTGCGCCTTTCCTTCCGTCTCTGGGTCCTTCTGCCCCCCGGGGTCTCTTCTTTCCTACTCTCTTCTGACGCGGACCCCCCTGACCCTTCCGCCTCCCTGCGGCGGGCTTTGGGACCTGGCTCACTCTCTGGGCTGCTTACTGCGCCAGCTTCCGCTACATTTGAACTTGGCGCGCGCGCCCAACTCTCCACCTTCCTCTTGATCGTTTCGTCGCTCCCCGAGGTGGGCGTGGCTACTCCTGACTCATGCTCTCCCTCTTTCTGAAAGCCTCCGGAACCCGATATCTGGTCCCCTTCCTCCCCTCTGCTCCCGGCTGGGTACGTGGGTCCCGATCTCCAACTGCTGCTCTCTGATCCCTCTCTGGACCCTTATTCCTGGGGTGTCCCCCTGTTTTCCCCCCTTGCTCTGACCGCTGGCGCTCCCTTCTGGGAATCTTCTGACTCACTGGATAAGCTCGGCGATCTCGGTTCGTCATCCCCACTCATCTTTCCTTCGTATTCCTCCCCCTCGCTCTCTGTCTCCTCCCTTCTCTGCGTTTCTGCTCCTGAACCCCTGACAACGCTATACAGCTATTACCGGCCACTCTGCCCCTGCAAGTCGTCACAGTGGATGGCAGAGAGTTGCTGGGGGGGCAGGTGGTGAAGCAAACGCCGCCAATGGTGATGCGCCTTGGCAACCACAGGGAAGTCATCAGTTTTAACGTCACACGACTGTCGGACACACCCATTGTGTTGGGCATGAGTTGGCTGGACAGGCACAGTCCGACACTGGCTTGGTACCAGCGACAGCTGATCTTCGGCTCCTCTTACTGCGCAGAACACTGCATCCTGCCCGGACAGGAGGGAGAGGAGGAGGAATCACAACTGCAGTTGGGAACGTTGCAAGCAGTCCCCCACAAATACGCAGACTTTCTGGAGGTCTTCTGCGAGAAGGAGGCAGACAAGTTACCACCGCACAGGCAATATGACTGCAAGATTGACCTCCTACCAGGGGCGACGCTACCGAAGGGGAAGCTGTATTCCATGTCTGAGGATGAACTACAGGAACTCAAACAGTTCATAGATCACAATTTGGAGCGCGGTTTCATCCGGGAGTCCAGGGCAGTAGGGGGCAGTCCTGTTTTCTTTGTGAAGAAGAAGGACACGCCCCAAAAGAGGCTGGTGGTGGATTTTCGCCTCTTGAACAAGATGACCAAGCCCTCTGATTTCCCCATGCCCAGGATTGACGACCTACTGGCGACGGTGCGCAAGGGACGCGTGTTTACCAAGTTGGACCTGCGAGGGGCGTACAATCTCATCCGCATGAGGGAGGGCGATGAGTGGAAGACAGCCATGTTCACGCCTCTGGGCACCTACGAGTACAGAGTGATGCCGTTTGGATTGCAAAACGGTTCTCACTGTTTTCAAGCTTTCATGCATCATGTGTTGGCGGGACTCCTCTACAAGAAGTGCGTCTGCTTTCTGGATGACATCCTGATATTCTCCGAGTCGCAGCAAGCGCATGACCAAGACGTTCGGGAGGTGCTGGAGAGGTTGCAGCAGCATAGACTGTACGCCAAACTGGAAAAGTGCCAGTTCGACACGACGGAGGTGGATTTCTTGGGTTACAAGTTGTCGGACAAGGGGCTAGCCATGGACAGCGCCAAGGTGCGAGCGGTGTTGGATTGGAAGAGCCCGCGCAACCGGAAGGAGGTCCAGCGGTTTGTCGGCTTCGCCAACTTCTATCGCAAGTTTATCAAAGGGTTCGCGATGCAGACGGCGGCTATTACGGACACGCTAAGCTCCAAGAAAAAGAAATTCATCTGGACGGAGCAGGCAGAGCAGTCCTTTCAGGCACTCAAGCGTCTCTTCGCGTCGGAAGAGCAACTGCTGCATATCGACCCCAGCAGACCGATGCGGGTAGAGACAGACGCGTCCGATAGAGCAGTGGGAGCTGTCCTGCTGCAGAGGGACCCACAGGGGGTCTGGAGACCGGGAGCGTTCTACTCCAGAAAGCTCAGCAAGTCGGAGCAGAACTACACCATCTGGGACAGGGAGTTGCTTGCCATTCATGCAGCATTCAAAGCATGGAGGCACTTCCTGATCGGCGCCAAGCACACGGTGCAGGTCTGCACGGACCACAAGAATCTGGAGCACTGGCGCACGGCGAAGTTCCTGAACCAGAGGCAGATACGTTGGGCGGAGTTCTTTGCTGACTTCGATTTCCGAATAGAGTACGTCCCAGGCGACACCAACATCATGGCGGATGCACTGTCCCGAAAACCGCAATACCTCGAAGAGGCGACGCCAGCGGCAGCCATGCACATCTTCGCGCCAACAGCGTGGGCGTGCGCTTCAGCCACAGTAGACCTGGATGCGGTGCGGCGGGCGTTGCAGGACGACTCATTCGCGCAGGCGAAGATGGCCGAGGTGCACAAGGGCACGGCGAAGAGCGACGAGTTCCAGATACGGGACGGCTTGCTCTTACGTAAAGGGGCCATCTACGTGCCGGGAGATGAACTTCGCGCCAAGGTACTGCAGCAGTTGCACGACGCACCCACGGCCGGGCACTTTGGCACGGAAAAAACGGTGGAATTAGTCGCAAGGGACTTTTGGTGGCCCAGACTGAGAGGGGAAGTCGCGGACTACGTCGCGAGGTGCGACACCTGCCAGAGGGCCAAGCCGGTGCACAAACCACCGGCGGGACTGCTCGAACCGCTGCAAACGCCGTTTGAACCGTGGGAGAGGGTGGCCCTGGACTTTGTCACGGATCTACCCAGCTCGAGAGGCAAGACGGCTGTACTAGTGGTGGTGGACTTGTTCACCAAGATGGCACACTTCATACCGTGTGCGAAGGTGGCCACGGCAGAACAAACAGCCAAACTGTTCATAGATCACGTGTTCAAAGTGCACGGGCTGCCGCGGTCTATACTGTCCGACCGCGGTCGCCAGTTCATCTCGAATTTCTGGCAGAAGCTGATGGGCTTCCTGAACGTCAAAATCAACCTGACATCAGCGAGACACCCGCAGACCAACGGGCAAGCGGAGAGGGTCAATGCCATCATGCAGCAGTACCTGAGATGCTATGCCAATCAACAGCCTGCGACGTGGGTGGATTACCTGCTGCTCGCCGAGTTCGCCTACAACAACACGAAGCACGTGTCCACAGGGGTGACACCGTTCTTCGCCAACAATGGGAGGAATCCCAGAACCTTCCCGGGACTGGACAGAGTGGGGGAAGGGGAACCGCAGACGGCGTACGCTTTCGCGTCTGAGTTGCAGGAGGTCCACGATCAACTCCGACGGCAGCTGGAGCTAGCGAAGCACGCATACAAGGTGCAAGCGGACAAGCACAGGCGGGTTGGCGAAGAGATCCGAGTGGGAGACTGGGTCTGGTTGGCAGCCCACGCAGTGCCGACCAGATCGTTAGCCAAAAAGAAGTTGGGGCACAAGCAACTCGGTCCATACCAAGTCGAAGCGCAGATCAACCCAGTAGCTTTCAGGCTGGTGCTCCCGGAGGGTTCCAGGATGCATCCGGTGTTCCACAGGTCGGTGCTCACTCCCTACAGGACACCTCACAGGTTCCAGGAACCAGGAACAGCACCGAGTCCGTCTCAGGAGCGGTCGGAGGCGGGAAGATTGCCACAGCAGGACCCCATCAACGAAGTCACGGAGATTTTGGACTCCAGATGGGGGGAAGACGGAGTGGAATACCTCCTAGCCAGGGAGGGCACCCGGGCTAGTGCTAATAGCTGGGTGCCAGACCAAGCTTTGGAGGAACCCCTGCTCAAGGACGAGTTTCATGCCCTTTTCCCACACAGACCCATGCCAGCAGGCTTCTTCGACGACTGGTTGTTCACGCCCACACTTTCCTCCAGCACGTTCCATGGCTTCGACTCGGACGGGGAGCCTGCACAGCGCACACGTTCCCCAGAGGGGTCACCGGAGGGTTCGGCATCCGACACCTCGTATTGGTGGGACGATCGGCCAGAGGAGCAGTGGCGCCGGAGGTGGCTGGAGATGCCAGGTCAAGCGACCGACGCAGAGACTGACATGGACGTGTGCGGGGAGGATCTCGGTTTCGAGCACGGCGGCACTGAAATGGAGGCGGAGCAGCTCACCGTTGACGAACGCGAGGAGGAAGACTCGGAGGTCTTCAGTTGGCGGCCAGCAACGAGGAGCGAACTGTATCCGGCATTCACTCCTGTGATGATGGAGCACCCTGCAACCACCCTTGAAAGTGGGGAGGGGGGAAGGGGGGGCTTCGAGGGGGGATGGATGTCAGGGGTTCAGAAGCAGAGACGCAGAGAAGGGAGGAGACAGAGAGCGAGGGGGAGGAATACGAAGGAAGGATGAGTGGGGATGACGAACCGAGATCGCCGAGCTTATCCAGTGAGTCCGAGGATTCCCAGAAGGGAGCGCCAGCAGTCAGAGCAAGGGGGGAAAGCAGGGGGACACCCCAGGAAGAAGGGTCCAGAGAGGAATCAGAGAGCAGCAGTTGGAGATCGGGACCCACGTACCCAGACGGGAACAGCGGGGAGAAAGGGGACCAGATATCGGGTTCCGGAGGCTTTCAGAAGGAGGGAGGGCATGAGTCAGGAGTAGTCACGCCCACCTCGGGGAGCGACGAAACCATCAAGAGGAAGGTTGAGAGTTGGGCGCGCGCGCCAAGTTCAAATGTAGCGGAAGCTGGCGCAGTAAGCAGCCCAGAGAGTGAACCAGGTCCCAAAGCCCGCCGCAAGGAGGCGGAAGGGTCAGGGGGGTCCGCGTCAGAAGAGAGTAGGAAAAAGGAGACCCCGGGGGGCAGAAGGACCCAGAGACGGAGGGAAAGGCGCAGGAGGTGGAGCAAGGCTAGGATATTAAGCTGGTGTGCTAGAGGCGGAGACTCAGACGGGTCTTCGCCGGTCTGACCTAGAAGAAGTAGGGCTGCATATTGCAGTTTGGAAATGGAAGCTGTAATCCAATAAAGACTCTTTTAACCTGAACGCTGGCTAACGTGGTCCTATGTGAGCTGGGACTGAGTGGCAGCCCTGACAATACCAAAGAACACGACTTTGAAATAAGCGAAATCCAAGATTCTTATTTCTATGTAGATGGAACCGAATACAACCTGTTTTGCGTTGTTTATGCTTATGACACTTTGCTTTGCAGCTTGTGGGTGAATGAACACCGAAAGAGCAATCCAAGCTTATTCGTTCTCTTTCTATTGAGATGAACTTAAACACCTATATGGTTGATTTTGGCTGATAAAAAACATTTCACTCTGCGATTTTTGGTTGAATGTGCATTCTTTTTGCTTTGGTTGTGTGATTCTAGTGCAAACCCAAAAAACACCCTGTGAATTGAAATAAGCCTCGAAGCTTATGCGTCTTCTTTCTCCGCATATGGAAGCGGAAATATGGTGTTTTGTCATTTTAGGCTCATTACACTCCCTTGGCGATTTGTGGGTCAATGTACATTAGAACCAAAGAACACGACTTTGAAATAAGCGCAATCCAAGATTCTTCTTTCTATGTAGATGGTATCCAAAACAACCTGTTTTGCAGTTTGTGGGTCAATGAATACCGAAATGCAATCCAAGCTTATTTGTCCTCTTTCGATTGAGATTAACTTAAACACCTATGGTTGATTTTGGCTGATAACAAACATTTCACTGCGATTTTTGGTTGAATGTGCATTCTTTTTGCTTTGGTTGTGTGATTCTAGTGCAAACCCAAAAAACACCATGCAAATTCAAATAAGCCCTCTCGAAGTTTATTCGTCTTCTGGAAGAAGTATATGGAAGAGGAATGGTGTTTCTTTATTTTGGTCGCATTACATTCACTTTGCCATTTTGGGGTAAATGTGCATTAACACCAAAGAACAATACTTTTTATTAAGCTGTCAGGGGTTTAGGTGCAGAGGCACGGGCAAGGGAGGAAACAGAGAGCGAAGGGGAGGAGACAGAGGAAAGGATGAGTGATGACGACGACCCGAGATCTCCCAGTCTTTCCAGTGAATCAGAGGATTCACAGAAAGGAGCACCAGTGGCCAGGGCAAGGGGGGCGTCTAGGGAGGCACCCCAGGAAGATAGAGCCAGAGGAGACTCAGGGGGGAGCAGCTGGAAATCGGGACCAGCGTCACCGCCAGGAAGCAGGGAAGAGGAAAGGAGCCAGGAGGGAAGCGCTGGCAGCTCACCACAGGAGGGAGGGCAGGAGTCAGGAGTGGCCACACCTCCATCGGGGAGCGAAGAAACGGTTAAGAGGAAAGTGGAAGGTTGGGCGCGCGCGCCAAGTTCAAATGCAGAGGAAGGCGGCGCAGTGAGCAGCCCCGAAAGGGAACCGGGTCCTAAAGCCCGGCGCAAGGAGGCAGAAGGGTCTGGGTCAGCGTCAGAAGAATCCCGGAAGGAAGAAGCCCCGGGGGGTAGAGGGACCCAGAGGAGGACAGTCAGGAGGAAAAGGTGGAGCAAGGCTAGGATATTAAGTTGGTGCGCACGGGGCGGAGACTCAGACGGAGCCTCGCCGATCTAGCTAGTAGACGTAGAGTTGCAGACAGCAGCGTGAGAATGGAAACTGTAATTCAATAAAGACTTTTACTTAATGACCGCTGGCTAGCGTGATCCTCTGTGAGCTAGGATCTTGAAGCAGCTCTGACAGTAGGCTCCGTCTCTACATGGTGGGCATCTGCAGCCTCGAGGAGAGGAGAGAAACAGGCGCCCACTAGCGAGCTCACGAACGGCAGGAGACATGACGGCTGAGCAGCAGATAGAGGACCTCAGAAAAGCAGTGGCACAACTGAACGCCGAGGTTCTCGCATCCAGGAAGAGAGAGGACGAGGCAGCTGCCGCCTGCAGGGATCTCCAGGTCAGGTTAGACGTACTGGCAAAGCAACCACCCCGGCAGGAGGGAATTGGGTTGGCGAGACGGACAGGCGGGCTGCTCTCTCACTTCGATGGGAACCTGCAACAGTATCCCAACTTTAGAGCCGACGTACTGTGCGCACTGCAACTGTTGCATAAAGACTTTAGAGATGAACAGGAGAGAGTGGGGTTCATCATGTCCCATCTGCATGGGGAGGCGAAAGCATGGTTGCGCAATTTATGGAGAGATAACGATCCGGCGCTCCAGAATGCGGATGCCTTTATTAAAGCGATGGATGGGTGTTTCTTATCAAGTATTGACATTGATCTTGCACGGAAGGAGGTGCATGGGCTGAGACAAGGGAGGGCCAGCGTCAGACAGTATCATGCACGCTTTTTCGCCTTGGTCAGCGCCCTGGAATGGGACAGAGATTCGGCTCCTGTAAGAGACCTCTTTTGGGAGGGACTGCACAACTCGATTAAAGATGAGATAGCGAGGGGGGAGAGACCCCGAACCACCCAGGAGGTCGTTCAGAGGGCACTGGCCGTGGGGGTGAGGCTGGAAGGACGTCCGTGGAGCAAGGACGAAGGACGTGGAGGGCGCGAACCAGCCGGGGGCCCCTCCTTCTTTCCCAGAGAAGCAGCGCGAACGCAATCCACGCCTCCGCCAGGAGGAGGAGCCGAACCTATGGAGGTTGGAGGTGCAAGGGCTCAGTCAGCAACCAGAGCCCTAGCACCGGCAGCAGTGAAGGCGAAGCCTCCTAGAGGGACCAGGAAGTGTTACGTCTGTGAGCAACCAGGGCATATGGCGAAAGAGTGTCCCCAGAGGCCCCACAAGCTTACTGCAGCCTCAGCAATGGTGACTGCAGCAACGCAGCAGGGAGGACCTCAGCAGGGAAACGACAATGTCTGGCTGGAGGAAGAGGCACTGGGGCCCAGCCAGACGTGTTAGTGACGCAGTCCCCAGAAATTTTACAGCCAGTGAACCCCCTCCCGCCCAAACCAGTAGTGAGGCTCACAGCATCTCTCCAGCTGCCCAATGGAATCACCATGGACGTGCCAATCACCATCGACTCCGGCAGCAACGCGGACTTTATAGGGCAGGAATTTGTCGACAGGCACGCTGTGCAGTTGCTGCCGGCCACACTGCCCCTGCAGGTTGTCACGGTGGATGGCAGGGAGCTGCTAGGGGGGCAAGTGGTGAAGCAGACGCCACCAATGGTGATGCGACTTGGGAATCACAGGGAAGTCATCAGCTTCAACGTCACTCAACTGTCTGACACGCCCATTGTATTGGGTATGAGTTGGCTGGACAAGCACAGCCCAACGATGGCTTGGTTCCAGAGGCAGCTGGTCTTCGGCTCTTCCTTTTGTGCTGAACACTGCATCGTACCCAGGCAGGAAGTAGAGGAAGAGGAGTCACAGCTGCTGCTAGGCACGCTGCAAGCGATTCCCCACAAGTACGCAGAATTTCTGGAAGTTTTCTGCGAGAAGGAGGCGGACAGGCTACCCCCTCACAGACCATATGACTGCAAAATTGACCTGCTGCCGGGGGCGGCGCTGCCTAAAGGGAAGCTGTATTCCATGTCTGAGGACGAACTGCAGGAACTCAAAGACTTCATCGATCATAATTTGGAGCGCGGTTTCATCCGGGAGTCTAAGGCAGTGGGGGGCAGTCCTGTATTCTTTGTTAAGAAGCGAGACACGCCCCAAAAAAGACTCGTAGTGGATTACAGGATTTTGAACAGTGTGACCAAGCCGTCGGACTTCCCCATGCCCCGCATCGACGACCTCCTGGCGAAGGTACGGAAAGGAAAGGTGTTCACCAAGTTGGACCTGCGGGGGGCGTACAACCTCATTCGCATGCGGGAAGGTGATGAGTGGAAGACAGCCATGTTCACGCCACTGGGTACCTACGAATACAGAGTTATGCCTTTTGGACTACAAAATGGCGCTCACGTTTTTCAAGCATTTATGCATCACGTGTTGGCGGGACTTCTCTACAAGACGTGCGTCTGTTTCTTGGATGACATCCTGATCTTTTCGGAGTCGCAGCAAGAACATGACAAGCACGTCAAGGAAGTGCTGGGCAGGCTAAAGCAACACAGGCTCTACGCCAAGCTGGAGAAGTGCCAATTTGACGTGCCGGAGGTGGATTTTCTGGGCTACAAGCTGTCTGCCAAGGGGCTCGCCATGGACAGCGCCAAGGTTCGAGCGGTGTTGGATTGGAAGAGCCCACGCAACCGGAAGGAGGTCCAACGGTTTGTCGGCTTTGCGAACTTCTATCGCAAGTTTATCAAGGGCTTCGCGATGCAGACGGCGGCCATCACTGACACCCTTAGCTCCAAGAAGAAGAAGTTCATCTGGACAGAGCAGGCGGAGCAGTCCTTTCAGGCCCTCAAGCGTCTCTTCGCGTCGGAAGAGCAGCTGCTTCATGTCAACCCCAGCATGCCGATGAGGGTGGAGACAGACGCTTCGGACAGAGCAGTGGGGGCGGTCCTGCTGCAGAAGGACCCGCAGGGCGTGTGGCGGCCGGGAGCGTTTTACTCCAGGAAGCTCAGCAAGTCCGAGCAGAACTACACCATCTGGGACAGGGAGTTGCTGGCCATTCATGCAGCGTTCAAGGCGTGGAGGCACTTTCTGATCGGCGCCAAGCACACGGTGCAGGTTTGCACGGACCACAAGAATCTGGAACACTGGCGCACGGCACAGTTCCTGAACCAGAGGCAGATACGTTGGGCTGAGTTCTTTGCGGACTTCGACTTCCGAATAGAGTATGTCCCGGGGGACACCAACATCATGGCAGACGCTCTCTCCCGCAAGCCACAGTATCTGGAGGACGCAACACCAGCGGCCGCCATGCACATCTTTGCACCGACAGTGTGGGCGTGCGCCGCGGCGACCGTGGACCTAGAGGCGGTGAGGCGAGCGTTGCAGGGGGACTCCTTCGCACAAACGAAGATGGCAGAGGTGCGAGGGGGCAAGGCAGCGGCCGACGGTTTCCAGCTACGAGATGGCTTGCTCATCCGTAAAGGGGCCATCTACGTGCCGGGTGACGAACTTCGAGCCAAGGTGCTACAGCAGCTGCACGACGCACCCACGGCCGGGCACTTTGGCAAGGAGAAGACGGTGGAATTAGTAGCCAGGGATTTCTGGTGGCCTGGAATGAGAGGGGAGGTCGCAGACTACGTAGCGAGGTGTGACACCTGCCAGAGGGCAAAGCCGGTGCACAAACCGCCGGCTGGACTGTTGGAGCCGCTGCAAACTCCGGTCGAACCTTGGGAAAGGGTGGCTCTGGACTTTGTCACGGATCTGCCCAGCTCAAGGGGCAAGACGGCAGTGTTGGTGGTGGTGGACCTGTTCTCCAAGATGGCGCATTTCATTCCGTGTGCTAAGGTGGCCACGGCGGAGCAAACCGCCAAACTGTTCATAGACCACGTGTTCAAGGTTCACGGTCTGCCACGGTCTATTCTGTCCGACCGCGGGCGGCAGTTCATCTCGAACTTCTGGCAGAAACTGATGGGCTTCCTAAACGTCAAGATCAATCTGGCGTCGGCGAGACACCCGCAGACCAACGGGCAAGCGGAGCGAGCCAATGCCATCATGCAGCAGTACCTGAGATGTTATGCAAACCAACAGCCTGCGACGTGGGTGGATTACCTGCCGCTTGCAGAGTTTGCCTACAACAACACGAAGCACGTATCCACGGGCGTCACGCCGTTCTTCGCCAACAACGGGCGGCACCCTAGAACCTTTCCGGGACTGGAATGCAGGGGTGAAGGGGAGCCGCAGTCAGCAGATGCGTTCGCGTCGGAGCTGCAGGAAGTCCACGATCAGCTGCGGCGCCACCTGGAGCTGGCTAAACACGCATACAAGGTACAAGCGGACAAACACAGAAGGGTTGGCGAAGAGCTCCACGTGGGAGACTGGGTCTGGTTAGCAGCCCACGCAGTGCCGGCCAGGTCGTTGGCCAAGAAGAAACTAGGGCATAAACAACTGGGGCCCTACCAAGTCGAAGAGCAGGTCAACCCGGTGGCTTTCAGGCTGGCGCTTCCGGAGGGTTCCAGAATGCATCCGGTGTTCCACAGATCGGTGCTCACTCCCTACAAGGCACCGCACAGGTTCCAGGAACCCGGAACGGCGCCGAGTCCGCTCAGAGAAGGAACGGGGCACGCGGGAGTGGCACAGGAGGAGCGCATCAACGAAGTCACGGAGATTTTGGACTCCAGATGGGGGGAAGAGGGAGTAGAATACTTTCTCGCCAGGGAGGGCACCCCGGCCAGTGCGAACAGCTGGGTGCCGGGCTACGCTTTAGACGAACCTCTGCTCAAAGACGAGTTTCATGCCCTCTTCCCACATAGACCTATGCCAGCAGACTTTTTCGACGACTGGCTTTTCACGCCCACGCTTTCGGACAGCACGTTCAGGGGGTTCGACTCGGACGAGGAACCAACACGAGACGTCCGTTCCCCGGAGGGGTCACCCTCGGGATCTGTCTCAGAACCCTCGTATTGGTGGGACGATAGGCCGGAGGAGCAGTTCCGCAGGAAGTGGCTGGACTGTTCCGGCCGAGCAACGCCGCCTGGAGGAAGTGCGGGAGAGACGGACATGGACATTTTCGGGGACGACCCTGGTTTCGAGCACGGCGGTACAGAGATGGAAGAGGAGGTGACTGTCGTCAACGAGAGCAGAGAGGAAGACCTGGAAGAGTTCCGCTGGAGGCCTGCCACGGGAAGCGACCGATATCCGACGTTCGTCCCTTTGCAACAGCAGCCCCCAGCTCCAGCACCGGAAGGAGGGGAGGGGGGACTGGGGGGCTTCGAGGGGGGGATGGATGTCAGGGGTTTAGGTGCAGAGGCACGGGCAAGGGAGGAAACAGAGAGCGAAGGGGAGGAGACAGAGGAAAGGATGAGTGATGACGACGACCCGAGATCTCCCAGTCTTTCCAGTGAATCAGAGGATTCACAGAAAGGAGCACCAGTGGCCAGGGCAAGGGGGGCGTCTAGGGAGGCACCCCAGGAAGATAGAGCCAGAGGAGACTCAGGGGGGAGCAGCTGGAAATCGGGACCAGCGTCACCGCCAGGAAGCAGGGAAGAGGAAAGGAGCCAGGAGGGAAGCGCTGGCAGCTCACCACAGGAGGGAGGGCAGGAGTCAGGAGTGGCCACACCTCCATCGGGGAGCGAAGAAACGGTTAAGAGGAAAGTGGAAGGTTGGGCGCGCGCGCCAAGTTCAAATGCAGAGGAAGGCGGCGCAGTGAGCAGCCCCGAAAGGGAACCGGGTCCTAAAGCCCGGCGCAAGGAGGCAGAAGGGTCTGGGTCAGCGTCAGAAGAATCCCGGAAGGAAGAAGCCCCGGGGGGTAGAGGGACCCAGAGGAGGACAGTCAGGAGGAAAAGGTGGAGCAAGGCTAGGATATTAAGTTGGTGCGCACGGGGCGGAGACTCAGACGGAGCCTCGCCGATCTAGCTAGTAGACGTAGAGTTGCAGACAGCAGCGTGAGAATGGAAACTGTAATTCAATAAAGACTTTTACTTAATGACCGCTGGCTAGCGTGATCCTCTGTGAGCTAGGATCTTGAAGCAGCTCTGACATAAGCGAAATCCAAGATTCTTATTTCTATGTAGACGGAACCCAAAACAACCTGTTTTGCGTTGATTATGCTTATGATACTTCGATTTTCTATTTGTGGGTGAATGAAAACCGAGTGCAATCCAAGCTTCTTCTCCCTCTTTCAGTTGAGATGAACCAAAACACCCATGCTTGATTTGGGCTGATAACATACATTTCCCTCTGCGATTTTTGGTTGAATGTGCATTGTAACCCCAAAAACACTTATTTGAAATAAGCCCAATCAGAGCGTTTTCATCTTCTTCCTATGTAGATGGAATCCAGACGACCTTTCTGCTTTGGTAGTGTGATTCTGGTGCAAACAGAAGGGGAGGGAAACGGGCGGAAGAGCCTGTGCTGCCGCCATCTTGGGCGAGGGCAGGGGGTACCCGGAAGGAGGTGCCACCGGAGGAGAGGCAAGCCGACAGGAAGGGGAGGGAAACGGGCGGAAGAGCCTGTGCTGCCGCCATCTTGGGCGAGGGCAGTGGTACCCGGAAGGAGGTGCCACCGGAGGAGAGGCAAGAGGACAGGAAGGGGAGGGAAACGGGCGGAAGAGCCTGTGCTGCCGCCATCTTGGGCGAGGGCCGGCGTACCGGAAGGAGGTGCCACCGGAGGAGAGGGAAGAGGACAGGAAGGGGAGGGAAACGGGCGGAAGAGCCTGTGCTGCCGCCATCTTGGGCGAGGGCAGGCGTACCGGAAGGAGGTGCCACCGGAGGAGAGGCAAGCTGACAGGAAGGGGAGGGAAACGGGCGGAAGAGGCGCTGCGACGTTGGGCCAGCAGAGACGTGCCGAGCCAGGCTGGCCCTCTCTCTTTCTCCCGCCCACTCTCTCTCGACCCCGCTCTCCCCAGGGGGCAACCCTGCCCCCCGCCCCGCCCTCACCTGCCTTTCTCCCCCAGTGGCCTTCCTCTCGTGCCCCTTGGCGGAGGGATGGGGCCGGGTGGGCCGCGGAAGTTTATATACAAGAATATACATACCTAGATATAGGTGTCCGTTTGTAAATAAATAATAATAAAACGGATATATGTATATGTGTGTGTATATATGCAGTGCTTCTTTTCTAAAAAAAATGATTGGGGGTACTCTCATTTTGACTCAAGAAAATCGCCATTTTTTAGTTCAAACCGGGAAAAATAAATACAGTAAATGGACAAAAGTACATTCACAAAATGTTTTATGCATTCCTCTGTGCCCCCCCCCCCCCAAGAAAAAAGCACTGTATATGGTCTGCCAAGGGCAGGGTTATTTCTGGATCTGGAGCCAATAAGCACACCAGTGGATGAAGAATAAGCAATGCTTTATTTGCATAAGGTTTTTTTTTGTTTTTTTTATAATAAATTTTATTGATTTTCCATGCAATTATACATTTTTATCCAAAATACAACAAATTATCTCCTTTTTTGAACTTCCTTCAGCGTCTCTGATAATCATCCATATTTATAACTTTAATTACACATTCCCTTCTTTCGTATTGCCATTATACCTCCCTTCCCCCACTATTTCATATTAACAATATTTCTCTATTTTTACAGTGCCTCTTGAAATCCCACTAGAGTTGTGTTCACGCCGCATACGTTTTTCAGATAATCTACGAACTTTCCCCAGTCTTCGATGAACTTTTGGTCTTTGGTGTATCTGATTTTCCCAGTTAATTTGTCCAATTCCGCATAATCTGTCAATTTCAGTCTCCATTCTTTTATCGTCGGTATTTCCTCTTGCTTCCATTTCTGGGCCAACAAGATTCTGGCTGCCGTTGCTGCATATTGAAAGAGTTTACAGTCTTTTCTTCTTATGTCCTTTCCTAAGATCTCTAAAAGAAAAGAAAAGCCTCCGGTTTTTTTGCAAAAGTCAGTGGCGTAGCGTCAGCACCCGGGGCAAGGCAAGTAATTTGCGCCCCCTAACCCGTGGATTTGCGCCCCCTAACCCGTGGATTTGCGCCCCCTAACCCTAACCCCCAGATGTTGCGCCCGGTGCGGCCGGCCCCCCCTGCACCCCCCACGCTACGCCACTGGCAAAAGTATATCTTAACAGTTTTTTCATTTTATTGTATATCATTTCCCAAAAGCTTTTCACTTTCTTATTCCCACCACACATGAAAGAACGTCCCTTCTTTTTCTTTACATTTCCAACATTTGTTACACGTCTTATACATCTTTGCTAACTTTACAGGTGTGATGTACCATCTGTAAAACATTTTCATAACATTTTCTTTCAGTGCCGTGCATGCAGTAAATTTTATATTCTCTTTCCACAATTTTTCCCATTCATCAAATTGAATATTATACCCAAAATCTTTGGCCCACTGTATCATTACCGATTTAACCTCTTCATCTTTCGTATGCCATTCCAACAATATCTTATACATTTTTGACCGAGTTTTATATTAATTGTTTATTATGTCTATTTGAAATTTAGATTCTTTTTCTACACAACCCCTTTCTTTTAAGTCTTTTTTAAAAATTTCATTTACTTGAAAGTAATGCAACCAATCATATACATAATCTTTAACTTGTTCAAATGGTTTCAATTTCCATTTTCCTCCTTCTTTAATTACCAATTCACCATATGTACTCCAATTACCTCTCATATTAATTTTCTTAACACTCATTACCTCCAGCGGAGATAGCCAATAAGGGACTTTTGGCTCCAATATATTTTTGTATCTATCCCATACTTCTATTAAAGAACTCCTGAAAATGTGGTTTCCCGCTCAGGCTTGTGCGATTTTGAATATGACACCTGAAGCTGGAGGATGCCCCACGGCGATTGGTGGAGCTGGGATTGGGCTGAGGTGGGTGATGAAGGTGGGGCTCACACAAGGCACCCCTAAGTCAGGAGGGATGACCATTGAGTGCCTCCAGCTCACAACCCTGTGTGGTGGGCTGAGGGGATGGGAATGAATCATCCCAATAACAATTTACACCCGGCTGGGTGTGAACGGAGCTGATTCAGCCCTCTCTTTCTCTCCCGATAAGTATTTTCTATTTTCTAGGGTGCTAGTCTCCGTCCAGGTGGGCACCGTGCCACCTGCCTCGCAAGCGAGACTCTTCCGCTACCACTACCAGCTTTCCAGGGAGAAAGTGGCAAGTCAGGGTTTGCTTGGGCCAATGGAACTCCCTGCCAAAGGAAGAGCCTCTGGCACTTGAATCCACTGCCCACCTGACTCTTCTTTTCATCTCTCAGCTGGCACCGAGTTCTGGTTGGGCCTGGCAAGAGGAGAAGCTTCTGGTCGACAGCGGTGGCAAGTTTCAGGCAAGCCTTCTCAGAAAGTTTGGGGCTGTGGGACTGCCTGCCACTGGAGTTGCTATAATAATGAATTTTCCTTATGTTATTCCTGTTAAACTCCTTTTAAAGGTGACAGTGTTTGTCCACTTTTGGGACTGCCTGCCACTGGATGCCCTATAAAGATATGGGGCTTTTCAGCATGAAAAAGAAATCCCAATGACCCCTTTGGGACTCACTGCTACAGTGCCGGGGGGGCTTTGGAACTCCCTGCCACTTTGAAATGCCTCTCTGGGCGAGGCGTTCAGCAGGTGGTGGGTTCGAATTCCTCCCTGGCAGGAATGCAGACTTAAAGCTGCTAGTCTGAACCCGTGTCTTGCGGTGGACAACATAGCGTACGCAGCCGGAGGTGGGTGCGAGGAGCAGTGCCAGGGGAGCAGCAAGGAAGGTGAAGAAGCCCAGCAATTGGTGGATCCAGGGTTTGAGAGACAGTATTTTTGCACGGCTTCTTTCTGGCCAGAGCAAAGAAAAGTGACCATGAGAGTAGAGATAATTTATTAAATTTATCTGCTTTATCTGGTTCAATAATTATAATAATTATAATTATTATTTAATTATATATTCTAATTTTAATAATTACAATTACAATAAGAAAAGTAATCAAAATTACAATAAGAAAAATTGCAATCATTATTATAATTATAATCACTGTCAGAGCTGCTCGAAGATCCTAGCTCACAGAGGATCACGCTAGCCAGCGATCATTAAGTAAAAGTCTTTATTGAGTTACAGTTTCCATTTTCAAGCTGCTGCGTGCAACTCTACGTCTAGTAGCTAGATCGGCGAAGCTCCGTCTGATTCTCCGCCCCTTGTGCACCAACTTAATATCCTAGCCCTGCTCCACCTTTTCCGCCTGACTGTTCTCCTCTGGGTCCCTCTGCCCCCCGGGGTTTCTTCCTTCCGGGATTCTTCTGACGCTGACCCGGACCCTTCTGCCTCCTTGCGCCGGGCTTTAGGACCAGGCTCTCTTTCCGGGCTGCTTACTGTGCCGCCTTCCTCTGCATTTGAACTTGGCGCGCGCGCCCAACCTTCCACTTTCCGCTTAACCGTTTCTTCGCTCCCCGATGGAGGTGTGGCCACTCCTGACTCATGCCCTCCCTCCTGTGGTGAGCTGCCAGCGCTTGCCCCCTGGCTCCCTTCCTCCTCCCTGCTCCCTGGCGGTGACGCTGGTCCCGATTTCCAACTGCTCTCCTCTGAGGCCCCTCTGGCTCTATCTTCCTGGGGTGCCCCCCTAAACTCCCCCCTTGCCCTGGCCACTGGTGCTCCTTTCTGTGAATCCTCTGATTCACTGGAAAGACTCGGAGATCTCGGGTCGTCGTCATCACTCATCTTTTCTTCTGCCTCCTCCCCCTCGCTCTCTGTTTCCTCCCTTGCCCTTGCCTCTGCTCCTGAACCCCTGACATCCATCCCCCCTCGAAGCCCCCCGTTCCCCCCTCCCCTCCTTCCGGTGCGGGAACTCGGTGCTGCTGTGTCAGAGGGACGAACGTCGGATACAGTTCGCTTCCCGTGGCGGGCCTCCATCTGAAGTCTCCCGGTTCTGCCTCCCTGCTCCCGTCGACGACGGTCACCTCCGCTTCCATCTCTGTGCCGCCGTGCTCGAAACCAGGGTCGTCCCCGAAAACGTCCATGTCCGTCTCTCCCTCACTTCCTCCTGGCGGCGTTGCTCGTCCTGGGCATTCCAGCCACTTTCTGCGGAACTGCTCCTCTGGTTTATCGTCCCACCAATACGAGGGTTCTGATGCAGATCCCGAGGGTGACCCCTCCGGGGAACGGACGTCTTGTGTCGGGTCCTCGTCCGAGTCGAACCCCCGGAAAGTGCTGGCCGAAAGCGTGGGCGTGAAAAGCCAGTCGTCGAAAAAGTCTGCTGGCATTGGTCTATGTGGGAAGAGGGCGTGAAACTCGTCTTTGAGTAGAGGTTCGTCCAAGGCGTAGCCCGGCACCCAGCTGTTCGCACTGGCCGGGGTGCCCTCCTTGGCGAGAAAGTATTCTACCCCCTCTTCCCCCCATCTGGAGTCCAAAATCTCCGTGACTTCGTTGATGCGCTCCTTCTGTGCCACTCCCGCGTGCCCTGTTCTGTCTCTGACCGGACTCGGCGTCGTTCCGGGTTCCTGGAACCTGTGCGGTGTCTTGTAGGGAGTGAGCACCGATCTGTGGAACACCGGATGCATTCTGGAACCCTCCGGAAGTGCCAGTCTGAAAGCTACCGGGTTGACCTGCTCTTCGACTTGGTAGGGCCCCAGTTGTTTATGCCCTAGTTTCTTCTTGGCCAACGACCTGGCCGGCACTGCGTGGGCTGCTAACCAGACCCAGTCTCCCACGTGGAGCTCTTCGCCAACCCTTCTGTGCTTGTCCGCTTGTACCTTGTATGCGTGTTTGGCCAGCTCCAGGTGGCGCCTCAGCTGATCGTGGACTTCCTGCAGCTCCGACGCGAACGCATCTGCTGTCTGCGGCTCCCCCTCCCCCATTCTTTCCAGTCCCGGGAAGGTTCTGGGGTGCCTCCCATTGTTGGCGAAGAACGGCGTGACCCCCGTGGACACGTGCTTCGTGTTGTTGTAGGCGAACTCGGCAAGCGGCAGGTAATCCACCCACGTCGCAGGCTGTTGATTTGCATAACATCTCAGGTACTGCTGCATGATGGCATTGACCCGCTCCGCTTGTCCGTTGGTCTGCGGGTGTCTCGCCGACGCCAGGTTGATCTTGACGTTCAGGAAGCCCATCAGCTTCTGCCAGAAATTCGAGATGAACTGCCTCCCCCGGTCGGACAGAATAGACCGTGGCAGACCGTGAACCTTGAACACGTGGTCTATGAACAGTTTGGCGGTTTGCTCCGCCGTGGCCACCTTCGCACACGGAATGAAATGTGCCATCTTGGAAAACAGGTCCACCACCACCAGCACTGCCGTCTTGCCTCTCGAGCTGGGCAGATCCGTGACAAAGTCCAGGGCCACCCTCTCCCATGGTTCGACCGGAGTTTGCAGCGGTTCCAACAGTCCGGCCGGCGGTCTGTGCACTGGCTTGGCCCTCTGGCAGGTGTCACACCTCGCCACGTAGTCTGCGACCTCCCCTCTCATTCCAGGCCACCAGAAATCCCTGGCTACTAATTCCACCGTCTTCTCCTTGCCAAAGTGCCCGGCCGTGGGCGCGTCGTGCAGCTGCTGCAGCACCTTGGCGCGAAGTTCGTCTCCCGGCACGTAGATGGCCCCTTTACGGATGAGCAATCCATCTCGTAGCTGGAAACCGTCGGCCGCAGCCTTGCCCCTTTGCACCTCTGCCATCTTTGCTTGCGCGAAGGAGTCATCCTGCAACGCTCGTCGCACCGCCTCCAGGTCCACGGTGGCCGCGGCGCACGCCCACACTGTTGGTGCGAAGATGTCCATGGCAGCCGCTGGCGTTGCGTCCTCCAGATACTGTGGCTTATGGGAGAGGGCGTCCGCCATGATGTTAGTGTCCCCCGGGACATACTCTATGCGGAAGTCGAAGTTCGCAAAGAACTCAGCCCAACGTATCTGCCTCTGGTTTAGGAACTGTGCCGTGCGCCAGTGCTCCAGATTCTTGTGGTCCGTGCAAACCTGCACCGTGTGCTTGGCGCCGATCAGGAAGTGCCTCCACGCTTTGAACGCTGCATGAATGGCCAGCAACTCCCTGTCCCAGATGGTGTAGTTCTGCTCGGACTTGCTGAGCTTCCTGGAGTAAAACGCTCCCGGTCGCCACACCCCCTGCTGGTCCTTCTGCAGCAGGACCGCCCCCACGGCTCTGTCCGAGGCGTCTGTCTCCACCCTCATCGGCCTGCTGGGGTTGACATGAAGCAGCTGCTCTTCCGACGCGAAGAGACGCTTGAGTGCCTGAAAGGACTGCTCCGCCTGCTCCGTCCAAACGAACTTCTTTTTCTTGGAGCTAAGCGTGTCTGTGATGGCCGCTGTCTGCATAGCGAAGCCTTTGATAAACTTGCGATAGAAGTTCGCGAAGCCGACAAACCGTTGGACCTCCTTCCGGTTGCGTGGACTCTTCCAATCCAACACCGCTCGAACCTTGGCGCTGTCCATGGCGAGCCCCTTGTCAGACAGCTTGTAGCCCAGAAAGTCCACCTCCGTCACGTCAAATTGGCACTTCTCCAGCTTGGCGTAGAGCCTATGTTGCTTTAGCCTGCTCAGCACTTCCTTGACGTGCCCGTCATGCTCCTGCTGCGATTCCGAAAAGATCAGGATGTCATCTAAGAAACAGACGCACGTCTTGTAGAGAAGTCCCGCCAACACGTGATGCATGAAAGCTTGAAAAACGTGGGAGCCATTTTGCAATCCAAAAGGCATAACTCTATATTCGTAGGTCCCCAGTGGCGTGAACATGGCCGTCTTCCACTCATCTCCTTCCCGCATGCGAATGAGGTTGTACGCCCCTCGCAGGTCCAACTTGGTGAACACTTTTCCCTTCCGCACCTTCGCTAGGAGGTCGTCGATTCGGGGCATGGGGAAGTCCGATGGCTTGGTCCCACTGTTTAAAATGCGATAGTCCACGACCAGTCTTTTTTGGGGCGTGTCTCGCTTTTTAACAAAGAATACAGGACTGCCCCCCGCTGCCTTGGACTCTCGGATGAAACCGCGCTCCAAATTATGATCTATGAACTCCTTGAGTTCTTGCAGTTCGTCCTCTGACATTCAATACAGTTTCCCTTTAGGCAGCGCCGCCCCCGGCAGCAGGTCAATTTTGCAGTCATATGGTCTGTGAGGGGGTAGTCTGTCCGCCTCCTTTTCGCAGAAAACTTCCAAAAATTCTGCGTACTTGTGGGGAATCGCTTGCAGCGTGCCTAGCAGCAGCTGTGACTCCTCTTCCTCTCCTTCCTGCCGGGGCACGATGCAGTGTTCAGCACAAAAGGAAGAGTCGAAGATCAGCTGCCTCTGGTACCAAGCCAGCGTTGGGCTGTGCTTGTCCAGCCAACTCATTCCCAATACAATGGGCGTATCCGATAGTTGAGTGACATTGAAGCTGATGACTTCTTTGTGATTCCCAAGTCGCATCACCATCGGTGGCGTCTGCTTCACCACTTGCCCCCCTAGCAGCTCCCTGCCATCCACCGTGACAACCTGCAGGGGCAGTGTGGCCGGCAGCAACTGTATAGCGTGTTTGTCGACAAAGTCCTGCCCTATAAAGTCCGCATTGCTGCCCGAGTCCACGGTGATTGGCACGTCCATGGTGATGCCATTGGGCAGCTGGAGAGATGCGGTGAGCCTCACTACTGGTTTGGGCGGGAGGGGGTTCACGGGCTGTAAAATCTCTGGGGACTGCGTCACTAACACGTCTGGCTGGGCTCCAGTGCCTCTTCCTCCAGCCAGACTGCGTCGTTTCCCTGCTGTGGTCCACCTTGCTGCGTCGCTGCAGTCACCATCGCTGAGGCTGCAGTGAGCTTGTGGGGCCTCTAGGGACACTCTTTCGCCATGTGCCCTGGCTCCTCACAGACGTAACACTTCCTGTTCCCTCTAGGAGGCTTCGCTTTCACTGCTGCCGGTGCTAGGGCTCTGGTTGCTGACTGAGCCCTTGCACCTCCCACCTCCATAGGTTCCGCTCCTCCTCCTGGTGGAGGCGTGGATTGCGCCCGCGCTGCGTCTCTGGGAAGGAAGGAGGGGCCCCTGGCTGGTTCGCGCCCTCCACGCCCTTCGTCCCTGCTCCACGGACGTTCTTCCAGCCGCACCCCCACTGCCAGTGCCCTCTGAACGACCTCCTGGGTGGTCCGGGGTCTCTCCCCCCTCGCGATTTCATCTTTAATCGAGCTGTGCAGCCCCTCCCAAAAGAGGTCTCTCACAGGGGCCGAATCTCTGTCCCATTCCAGGGCACTGACCAAAGCGAAAAAGCGGGCATGATATTGCCTTACGCTGGCCCTCCCTTGCCTTAGTCCATGCACCTCCTTCCGGGCAAGATCCACGTCAATGCTTGATAAAAAACACCCATCCATCGCTTTAATAAAGGCATCCGCATCTTGGAGCGCCGGATCCTTATCTCTCCATAGATTGCGCAGCCATGCTTTAGCATCCCCATGCAAATGGGACATGATGAATCCCACCTTCTCTTGCTCATCTCTAAAGTCTTTATTCAGCAGTTGCAGTGCGCACAGTACATCTGCTCTAAAGTTGGGATACTGTTGCAGGTTCCCATCGAAGTGAGAGACCAGACCGCCTGTTCGTCTCGCCAACCCAATTCCCTCCTGTCTGGGTGTCTGCTTTGTAAGCACGTCTAACCTGACTTGGAGATCCCTGCAGGCGGCAGCTGCCTCCTCCTCTCTCTTCCGGGATGCGAGAGCCTCTGCATTCAGTTGTGACACTGCTTTTCTGAGTTCCTCTATCTGCTGCTCAGCCGTCATGTCGGCTGCCGTTCGTGAGCTCGCTGGTAGGCACCTGCTTCTCTCCCCTCCTCGAGGCTGTAGATGCCCACACTTGTGAGACGGAGCTTACTGTCAGAGCTGCTCGAAGATCCTAGCTCACAGAGGATCACGCTAGCCAGCGATCATTAAGTAAAAGTCTTTATTGAGTTACAGTTTCCATTCTCAAGCTGCTGCGTGCAACTCTACGTCTAGTAGCTAGATCGGCGAAGCTCCGTCTGATTCTCCGCCCCTTGTGCACCAACTTAATATCCTAGCCCTGCTCCACCTTTTCCGCCTGACTGTTCTCCTCTGGGTCCCTCTGCCCCCCGGGGTTTCTTCCTTCTGGGATTCTTCTGATGCTGACCCGGACCCTCCTGCCTCCTTGCGCCGGGCTTTAGGACCTGGCTCCCTTTCCGGGCTGCTTACTGCGCCGCCTTCCTCTGCATTTGAACTTGGCGCGCGCGCCCAACCTTCCACTTTCCGCTTAACCGTTTCTTCGCTCCCCGATGGAGGTGTGGCCACTCCTGACTCATGCCCTCCCTCCTGTGGTGAGCTGCCAGCGCTTGCCCCCTGGCTCCCTTCCTCCTCCCTGCTCCCTAGCGGTGACGCTGGTCCCGATTTCCAACTGCTCTCCTCTGAGTCCCCTCTGGCTCTATCTTCCTGGGGTGCCCCCCTAAACTCCCCCCTTGCCCTGGCCACTGGTGCTCCTTTCTGTGAATCCTCTGATTCACTGGAAAGACTCGGAGATCTCGGGTCGTCGTCATCACTCATCTTTTCTTCTCCCTCCTCCCCTTCGCTCTCTGTTTCCTCCCTTGCCCTTGCCTCTGCTCCTAAACCCCTGACAGGTGCTTTTTATCAAGCATTGACGTGGATCTTGCTCGGCAGCAGATACATGGACTGAAGCAAGCAGGGCCAGCGTAAGGCAGTACCATGCCTGCTTTTTCGCTTTGATCAGTGCCCTGGAATGGGACAGAGATTCGGCTCCTGTAAGAGACCTGTTTTGGGAGGGATTGCACGGCTCGGTTAAAGATGAAATTGTGAGGGGGGAGAGACCCCGGACCACGCAGGAGATCGTTCAGAGGGCGCTGGCGGTGGGGGTGCGGCTGGAAGAACGTCCGTGGAGCAGGGACGAAGGGCGTGGAGGGCGCGAACCAGCCAGGGGCTCCTCCTTCCTTCCCAGAGAAGCAGCGCGTGCGCAATCCACGCCTCCGCCAGGAGGAGGGGCGGAACCTATGGAGGTTGGAAGTGCAAGGGCTCAGTCAGCAGCCAGAGCCCTAGCACCGGCAGCAGTGAAAGCGAAGCCTCCTAGAGGGAACAGGAAGTGTTACATCTGCGATGATCCACAGCATATGGCGAAAGAGTGTCCCCGGAGGCTCCACAAGCACACTGCAGCCTCAGCAATGGTAACTGCAGCAACGCAGCAAGGAGAACCACAGCAGGGAAACGACGGAGTCTGGCTGGAGGAAGAGGCACTGGGGCCCAGCCAGACGTGTCAGTGAAGCAGTCCCCAGAGATTTTACAGCCCATGGACCCCCTCCCGCCCAAACCAGTAGTGAGGCTCACCGCATCGCTCCAGCTGCCCAATGGAATCACCATGGACGTGCCAATCACCATTGACTCAGGAAGCAATGCGGACTTTATAGGGCAGGACTTTGTCGACCGGCACGCTATACAGTTGCTGCCTGCCACGCTGCCCCTGCAGGTTGTCACGGTGGATGGCAGGGAGCTGCTAGGGGGGCAAGTGGTGAAGCAGACGCCACCAATGGTGATGCGACTTGGGAATCACAGGGAAATCATCAGCTTCAACGTCACTCAACTATCGGACACGCCCATTGTATTGGGCATGAGTTGGCTGGACAAGCACAGCCCAACGCTGGCTTGGTACCAGAGGCAGCTGACCTTCGGCTCTTCCTTTTGTGCTGAACACTGCATCGTGCCCCGGCAGGAAGGAGAGGAAGAGGAGTCACAGCTGCAGCTAGGCACGCTGCAAGCGGTTCCCCACAAGTACGCAGAATTTTTGGAGGTTTTCTGCGAGAAGGAGGCAGACAGGCTACCCCCCCCACAGACCATATGACTGCAAGATTGACCTGCTGCCGGGGGCGGCGCTGCCCAAAGGGAAGCTGTATTCCATGTCTGAGGACGAACTGCAGGAACTCAAAGAGTTCATAGATCATAATTTGGAGCGCGGTTTCATCCGAGAGTCCAAGGCAGCGGGGGGCAGTCCTGTATTCTTTGTTAAGAAGCGGGACACGCCCCAAAAAGGCTTGTAGTGGACTATCGCATCTTAAACAGTGTGACCAAGCCATCGGACTTCCCCATGCCCCGAATCGACGACCTCCTCGCAAAGGTACGGAAGGGCAGCGTGTTCACCAAGTTGGACCTGCGAGGGGCGTACAACCTCATTCGCATGCGGGAAGGAGATGAGTGGAAGACAGCCATGTTCACGCCCCTGGGCACCTACGAATATAGAGTTATGCCTTTTGGATTGCAAAATGGCTCCCACGTTTTTCAAGCGTTCATGCATCACGTGTTGGCGGCGCTCCTCTACAAGACGTGCGTCTGTTTCTTGGATGACATCCTGATCTTTTCGGAATCGCAGCAGGAGCATGACAGACACGTCAAGGAAGTGCTGAGCAGGCTACAGCAGCATAGGCTTTACGCCAAGCTGGAGAAGTGCCAATTCGACGTGACGGAGGTGGATTTCCTGGGCTACAAGTTGTCTGACAAGGGGCTCGCCATGGACAGCGCCAAGGTTCGAGCAGTGTTGGATTGGAAAAGCCCACGCAACCGGAAGGAGGTCCAACGGTTTGTCGGCTTCGCGAACTTCTATCGCAAGTTTATCAAAGGCTTTGCTATGCAGACAGCGGCCATCACGGACACGCTCAGCTCCAAGAAAAAGAAGTTCATCTGGACAGAGCAGGCGGAGCAGTCCTTTCAGGCACTCAAGCGTCTCTTCGCGTCGGAAGAGCAGCTGCTTCATGTCAACCCCAGCAGGCCGATGAGGGTGGAGACAGACGCTTCGGACAGAGCCGTGGGAGCAGTCCTGCTGCATAAAGACCCGCAGGGGGTTTGGAGGCCGGGAGCGTTTTACTCCAGGAAGCTCAGCAAGTCCGAACAGAACTACACCATCAGGGACAGGGAGTTGCTGGCCATTCATGCAGCGTTCAAAGCGTGGAGGCACTTCCTGATTGGCGCCAAGCACACGGTGCAGGTCTGCACGGACCACAAGAATCTGGAGCACTGGCGCACGGCACAGTTCCTGAACCAGAGGCAGATACGTTGGGCTGAGTTCTTTGCGAACTTCGACTTCCGAATAGAGTATGTCCCGGGGGACACCAACATCATGGCGGATGCTCTCTCCCGTAAGCAGCAGTATCTGGAGGAGGCAACGCCAGCGGCCGCCATGCACATCTTCGCACCAACAGTGTGGGCGTGCGCTGCGGCAACAGTTGACCTGGAGGCGGTGTGACGAGCGTTGCAGGATGACTCCTTCGCGCAAGCAAAGATGGCAGAGGTGCACAGGGGCACGGCAGCGACAGACGAGTTCCAGCTGCGAGATGGATTGCTCATCCGTAAAGGGGCCATCTACGTGCCGGGAGACGAACTTCGCGCCAAGGTACTGCAGCAGCTGCACGACACGCCCACTGCCGGGCACTTTGGCAAGGAGAAGACGGTGGAATTAGTCGCCAGAGACTTCTGGTGGCCCGGAATGAGAGGGGAAGTCGCGGACTACGTAGCGAGGTGTGACACCTGCCAGAGGGCCAAACCAGTGCACAGACCGCCGGCCGGACTGTTGGAACCGCTGCAAACTCCGGTCGAACCATGGGAGAGAGTGGCCCTGGACTTTGTCACGGATCTGCCCAGCTCGAGGGGCAAGACGGCCGTGCTGGTGGTGGTGGACTTGTTCTCCAAGATGGCTCATTTCATTCCGTGTGCTAAGGTGGCCACGGCGGAACAAACCGCCAAACTGTTCATAGACCACGTGTTCAAGGTTCACTGTCTGCCGCGGTCTATTCTGTCCGACCGAGGGCGACAGTTCATCTCGAATTTCTGGCAGAAGCTGATGGGCTTCCTGAATGTCAAGATCAACCTGGCGTCGGCTAGACACCCGCAGACCAACGGGCAAGCGGAGCGGGTCAATGCCATCATGCAGCAGTACCTGAGATGTTATGCGAATCAACAGCCTGCGACGTGGGTGGATTACCTGCCTCTCGCCGAGTTCGCCTACAACAACACGAAGCACGTGTCCACGGGGGTCACACCGTTCTTCGCCAACAACGGGAGGCACCCCAGAACCTTCCCGGGACTGGAAAGAATGGGGGAGGGGGAGCCGCAGACAGCAAATGCGTTCGCGTCGGAGTTGCAGGAGGTCCACGATCAGCTGCGGCGGCACCTGGAGCTGGCCAAACACGCATACAAGGTACAAGCGGACAAACACAGAAGGGTTGGCGAAGAGATCCATGTGGGAGACTGGGTCTGGTTAGCAGCCCACGCAGTGCCGGCCAGGTCGTTGGCGAAGAAGAAACTAGGGCATAAGCAACTGGGGCCCTACCAAGTCGAAGAGCAGGTCAACCCGGTGGCTTTCAGGCTGGCGCTTCCGGAGGGTTCCAGGATGCATCCGGTGTTCCACAGATCGGTGCTCACTCCCTACAAGGCACCTCACAGGTTTCAGGAACCAGGAACGGCACCGAGTCCGCTCAGAGAGAGAACCGGGCAAGCGGGAGTGGCACAGGAGGAGCGCATCAACGAAGTCACGGAGATTTTGGACTCCAGATGGGGGGAAGAGGGGGTAGAATACCTTCTCGCCAAGGAGGGCACCCCGGCCAGTGCCAACAGCTGGGTGCCGGGCTACGCTTTAGATGAACCTCTGCTCAAAGAAGAGTTTCATGCCCTCTTCCCACATAGGCCAATGCCAGCAGACTTTTTCGACGACTGGCTTTTCACGCCCACGCTTTCAGCCAGCACGTTCCGGGGGTTCGACTCAGACGAGGAACCGACACGAGACGCCCGTTCCCCGGAGGGATCACCCTCGGGATCTGCTTCAGAACCCTCGTATTGGTGGGATGATCGACCAGAAGAGCAGTTCCGCAGAAAGTGGCTGGAGGGTCCAGGACGAGCAACGTCTCCGGAAGGAAGCGAGGGAGAGACGGACATGGACGTTTTCGGGGACGACCCGGGTTTCGAGCACGGCGGCACAGAGATGGAAGCGGAGGTGACCGTCGTCGACGAGAGCAGGGAGGAAGAACCGGAAGACTTCAGATGGAGGCCCGCCACGGGAAGCGAACTGTATCCGACATTCGTCCCCCTGACACAGCAGCACCCAGCTCCCGCACCGGAAGGAGGGGAGGCGGGAAGAGGGGGCTTCGAGGGGGGGATGGATGTCAGGGGTTCAGGAGCAGAGGCAAGGGCAAGGGAGGAAACAGAGAGCGAGGGGGAGGAGGCAGAAGAAAAGATGAGTGATGACGACGACCCGAGATCTCCGAGTCTTTCCAGTGAATCAGAAGATTCACAGAAAGGAGCACCAGTGGCCAGGGCAAGGGGGGAGCCTAGGGGGACACCCCAGGAAGATCGAGCCAGAGGGGACTCAGAGGGGAGCAGTTGGAGATCGGGACCAGCGTCACCGCCAGAGAGCAGGGAAGAGGAAGGGCGCCAGGGATCAAGCGCTGGCAGCTCACAACAGGAGGGAGGGCATGGCCACACCTCCATCGGGGAGCGAAGAAACGGTCAGACGGAAAGTGGAAGGTTGGGCGCGCGCGCCAAGTTCAAATGCACAGGAAAGTGACGCAGTAGGCAGCCCGGAGAGGGAGCCAGGTTCTAAAGCCCGGCGCAAGGAGACAGGAGGGTCCGGGGGGTCGGCGTCAGAGGAATCCCGGAGGGAAGAGACCCCGGGGGGCAGAGGGACCCAGAGGAGAACAGTCAGGCGGAAAAGGTGGAGCAGGGCTAGGATATTAAGTTGGTGCACAAGGAGCGGAGACTCAGACGGAGCTTCGCCGATCTAACCATAAGACGTAGAGTTGCACGCAGCAGCTTGAGAATGGAAACTGTAACTCAATAAAGACTTTTACTTAA